>NC_056733.1:1481276997-1481564497 GCF_019279795.1 Protopterus annectens | reverse complement strand
AGTTTTAAATTATGTTTACTATCAGACTAGGGATCTTAAACTTCATCTGGTTATGCTGTGTACTGCATGATAATCACAGAAAACACTCCGACCTGTGGACTGGTGTCACCAGTTTTCCCAGTCGTACCTCTATTGTTCCCTCATTACAGTTCTCCTTTTCATTCTTGTTTGCCTGCTGCCTTCATTATTCTAAAAACAAATCAGCGAGTCATACTTTTTTAACTGTTGCTCCTCTCAAATTGCCCAAATAAACTGTAAGTCATTGAAAATGCTGCATGGAAAATCAAAAGGTTACCAATAATGCATTGCAAAGAATATTGCATTTCTTTTCTTCTGTCATTGGCTAAAGACACTGCTCCATCAAACCAACGTATATCACAAAAAGATCACTGAAAAGTCACCAAATTGTTAGGCATGCTGATACCATTTATGCAAACTCTAACCCCAGCTAGTGTGCGTATAGAATTTGTAGGAGCAGTATGACTGTTGTGAATATATGATTAATTCTCAGACAGTGGTGCAATATTAATGCAGTAAAGGAAAAATGGAGGCTGAAATTGGCAAAAAGCCAATTGTACTGACCAGTAGATCACAAATTTCTGTAGGAAAAGCTGTTGAGAATTGATCAGGTAGCAGTGTTTTAATGTTTAGTTATTGTGTATCTCTGTAGTCGTTATACTAGAAATGTTGGTCCTAACATTTTATGCCGTTACAGTAACATTTTCACTCTGCATGGCTTGTGCATATGCTAAGCAGTTGGGAGAAGTAGAACACAATTGTGCTGTACCTAGGCTTGACATTTGCTCAAGGCAGGAATTTCATTGTGTTGAATGAGAATAAACCGTCTGGCTGGTATAGACTACAGGCAGAAGGAATGTGAGCTATTTGATCCAAATTATTCCCATTCACACTAGTTACAGGGTTTTTATGTTGGTGAAGAACATACATTTAATAATACAAACTGCATACTGAGCTATAGGATTTCTCATATGATAAGCATCCTGCTTCCCATATTAAATGAGCTGTATCATTAACTGCCTTTTTATCATAATGATAATTGTCAAGGGATTCCTCTGGAATAAGTAATGTTCAGCAGAAGTGTTTAACTATTCTGCTGTACTCTGCACTGTAATCAAAACTGTGATTCTTTTGTTTTGTTTTTTTTTAAGAGCATTGATCTCTGTAGAGGTCTGTATACTTGCTCTAGCCAAAACATACTTTCTGTTTGAGCTTCTAATTACTAATGTAATTTTCACTTGGCTCATGTCTTGCAATATATTGTATAAATGTTAATGTATGTATATATAGTTAGTTCTTAACAGACACATTGCAATTTAGGAACTTCATCTCAGACAATCAGACACTGCAGATTTCATTGTTGTAATTGCCAAAAATACAGCATCAATGAACTTGGCCTTCACAACAGTCAGATGCTGTATTTTGACTCCATTCTAAAGAGTTCTGCAAGTCCAGATTCTTCATCCTCAGCATTCAGATGTACTAGAAAGCACACCTCTTCCTCGACAGACTTCTATTATTCTGAAATCGGGGATCTGCATTTCTACCAGTTGAATAGTGGGCCAACAACCAAATACTCTAGGATTTGGAATCAAAGTCAACAGTCAGATACTCTAGAAACAAAAGTACAGTTGGGTGAAAGCAAGCATGCCTTTGACTGGAACATTCAGATCTTCACTACGTTGTGATGTGACTTACGAATTTTGGGATTTGCCTTGCTGCTTTTCAGCCTTTCTGGATTCCAGCATTAACATAGCCCATTGCCAGTCATCCAAACAGCAGTATCTTAGTACTTCTCTGCTCTTGATTTATTAATGTTTGTATATTTAAGGTACTGACAATAGCAGTGGTAACGGTGACAAGAAACATGGCTATAGTCTTGAATCTGTATTGTACATCATCTGCGTTCACTGTAGATGCTCTTGAGGATTTAATCTTGTGTGGTAGCTGTTAATAACTTTGAGATGATCTTGTGTCTAGCTTATAAAAAGTGGAGCAATCTGCTATTGAAGCAGAGTATCCTCTTTTTTTAATCAGTTTTATGAGACTTTTATGCAGTGCTATGGTTTGAGGAATTAAATATTTATGTAATTGCAAATACATAAGGTTATGAGACTGTCCCTCCTAGAAGGTCTTCACTACCAGAATTACTCCCTTTCCACTTCTTGCCTGGCTACCCTGAGAACATGAAAAAACCAAAGGAAAAGAGTTGTACTGCTTTAATAGATACTTCATTGTGAACAAAGTAATGTTTATGATAATGTCTGCTGAAATCTGGACCACAGGTATGGTGCTATGCCTTCAAGTTCACTTCTGTGAAGTAAAGGTTTCACAGAAGTAACTCGTCACTCCATTTGGCAGTAACCCAGGGTATTGTACTTTGGCCAGTAGTGTATCCTTTGTTAAGTTTCTTTCTTTTGTTTTAGTTTGTTTTATTATATTTTTTTATCAATATTGGCATGTATGTAGCAGCACAAACTGTCTGTCTGTGTCTAGCATTCAAAGCCAAATTTGTATTTCCAAAGATGTGTCTTTGTGTTAGCCAATTCTGAGGTCTTGTATTGGCTAACAAGGACTGTGGGGCTTCATTAGATAGCTCTGAACTTAATTTATTTGCCAATCATGTCACTGTGAAGTCAGGTATTGGCTTGAATTTACTGTATATACTGTACCTTTTTTTTTTTCAAAACACGAAGTCTAGATTGTAAGGTGGCATAAGGATGACTGCAATATTTGTTCTGGTTGCAGAGAGGGTTACTTTGACATTGTTTCTTTGAGATATGAAACGCCGATCTCTCACATACACACAAAAGACATATTCACAGGATGATATGCTTCTAAAGAGGTATGGTTTCATTCTCAGTGCAGAGAGAATGTGAAAGGAACAATTGTTTAGGTAAAATGGTTAGATTTGCTTTAGAGTTCCCTTTCTAGCTACAAGATGCCTTTTGTCCTCATTTTTACAGTGTTAACTATGCCTTTTACGAAACCTTGGAGATATTCACAGTTCACATTTGTAGTTCACATACATTGCACTGTTTTCTTCTTTAATTTGTTATGGAATAAAGTCTCATTAAACTCAATGTATATATCTTACAGTTTATCTTCTTAAACATGGTCCCTGCCTGAACTGGTACTATTATGGCACAAATGTTTGTTATCATAACTGCATCTGAAAAGTCGATAGTAGAATATTATGTTAAACCAGTTTCAGGAACATGCACCTAGTAGTTGTGCACATGGCCTCCATATTAGACAAGAAGGAGAGAGTGCATGAAATTATAGTCCACTTCTATTTATCATCATATTTGGAAAATGGTGCATAATACTGAGCATTCACAGTCATTGATTTTATTTACTTATTTATTTTTTGTGACAGCTGGCAGCTGTGTTTTGAAAATATGTGTAGTAAATGTTTGCAACTTTATATTGAGTAGTAATAATGGTACTTAAAAAATTAAATATGTGGACAAAATCACAAAATATTTAAGCAGAAAAAAACATAGCTGTCTGATATGAGGATGAAGACCGGGGAGTTCCGAGTATGATCTAGAGCTGCTAATTAAGTTTTCCTGTTGTAACCCTCTCTTTTGTTTAGTGTACGTTGTCTTCATTATGGTGTGAAGGTGTCTGTTTATAACTCTTTCAGCAGTATTGGCAGTATGCAATATGGTTCATGTCACTGATTTGATAATGCATTTCCGTCACAGTTTGCAATATTACATAGAAAAGCGTTTATTGGGCCCTGTTTATTCCCTTATGATATATGAAGTAAATTGGTGTGTCTGTCTTCTTGTTGTCTGTAAAAGATCTTTCCTGATAAATGGCACAGAGAGCAGCAACAGAATTGATATGTTGGAGATCTAAGGCAGTCTCAGACAAAAAATAATGTAGTTGATATATGAGAGCTAAGACAATTCCACAAATGATAAATGCAGTTTTGGACAAAAATATTATCCAAATTTGTATTCCTCAACTGTCTCATAACTTAGTGTTTCTGCGGTGGTAAGCCCCACTCCACATCCCCATTGTTTGTGAGGTGTGGTAAGGAGAAATTCACTCTCTAGTGATGAAAATGTGATTTAAAGATGTTGCTAAATCCACTGTGCCTTTTAGGAAACTTTGTAAATAACTGGGCGTCTCTTGGCTAATTTTGCATCACTTTCTGCTGTATGTAAGTACAGAGGAGTGATAGAAATTTGTTGTCCTGAATATGTCATGAAGAAGTGTAAACTAATCAAATATTGAGCACTTTCCTTGAAGAATCACATGGTTGGCTCACCCATTCTTTGAATGAGAATGTGACATCCTTTATTGGAAGGTCCCATGATCTGTGATGGTCATAAACTTGTGACAGCACTTGCAATAATATGACACTTAAGCTATATAAGAACACTCACTCTCATTTTTTCCTTCTGCCCTTCTTTATTTTGGCCAGATAAGAACACTCACCCTCATTTTCCTTCCTGCCTTCCTTCTTTCTTTTAGCCAGTTGTATGTTTCAGTTAGATCCTTGCTGTCGGCAGCAAAATTCCTGTATTCTTAAGCCATTGAAGTGTCTGTGCAGGAATTAAATTTCAACCAAATCCACACTGACCTCACCTTGTCAGTTTCAGTTTGACAGCAAAAGTTGTCAAGTAGGATGGATCCTCTACAGAGCCCCAAGTATAAGTCAGAACTTCACTTTAGAGACAGTAACTTGAAGAGTTGGCCAAGGGCTAGCCTTTCTTAAGGGTTAGTCCACATTGAAAGATGCCCTCCAGTTTTCACAGGCATTAAGTTCCTTGGCTATTGAGGACTTGAGTCTATGCTACTTCTCCATAGCAAAGGATGAGGGGACTGGTGGAGGTAGGCCACTGGCCTCCTCCTTGGTGGAAGTGTTCCAGGGTACTAGTACCATCTCTTTCTTAATCAGTTGAGACTAAAAGCATGCCTGCCTAATCTTGGGGAACAGCTTTGTGAGTGACCAGATCATAGAGGGATGCATCTCTGGTCTGAAGCTTCTCTTTCTGGGACGTTCCCTCAGGCTCAGCAGGTCCTACCAATCTTGGCTGTATGTCCATTTGGTGATGGTGTGGAAGAGTCTACAGTCCAAAATCAGAACATTATTTGGTTCCTTATAGAGGGCTGAGTCTCCACCATGAGGTCTGTGGTACTTCACAGCAAAGGACAATAGTTCAGGAGGAGGCCACTTCGGTCTAATGGACTTTTTGCAGTTTTCACTCTTATGCACTGCTTTTGGCATACACAGCATCACCCATGGGATCTCTTACATCTAACATTAACAGTATGTAAGATACTTATTCATTTTTGTCAGTCTGCTTGTTAGCTGTTGCATGTTTATTTTTTCTTTGGGTGGGCTTGGGTCAGCACACATACTGATTTCCCTGCATTTCTGTGTTTTCCTCAGTAGTTCTTAAAGTCCACCATGATTTAGGCTCACACCTCTTCCCACATTTCCAGTCTGCATATCAAGAAGTGGATCATGTGGATACATGGGTCTTCTTTTCTTTGGAACCAGTGATAAAAGATGCATTTCTTGGAATATGTAGATGCACCTTAACTCTACCAACATGGTGTCCACAAGGGCCAAATCCTGGTAAAAGTCTTACAGGTGGCTGGTGAGAGTTGTTATCTAATCACCCTTAGAGCTGCCTTTCTTTTAGTTTGGATGCAGAGATCTCGGCATATTTTGCCCTTACACTGGACAAATAGTCAAAAGTTCTGAACAGGTTTAACAGGAGATTTGCCTATGCTATACTGACGCATAGGGCTCTCAACTGCATGTTTCATCTTGTCCAAATTTCTTTCTTCCCTTGTGGAACTGGCACTTGACAAACTTGAAGACCTCTGAGTTTGGGCCAAAGAGGACATTTTCCTGTCTACAGCTGCTGAGAAAGGCTTCCTTTGTAGTTTACTGTAATTTAATTGTGCAGAAACTCTAGCTAAGCTGCAGACTTCAGAATTTGTGTAGAGTAGTGTGGCTGTGATTGATTTTATTCCTTTGGGAAAGAATTGAGAAAATATTTTGGATTCCCATTTCAAAGGAAGAGTGCCTTTTGGCAGGCAAACCAGGACCTGGTTAATGACCTTCAGGACAAAGGTTTTCTCTTTTCTGAAAGTAGATGTTTTCCCTTCTATCCAGCCATTCCTCCTCTTTCAAAAGAAAATGGAATCCTTATTGCTGCATGTAAAGAATGGCACTACCTGTCTCAGATCCCTCCACACTTAGCCCTTTCCAGGGCTTGTCTCTGCTGGCCATCTCACTGCAGTCCTACCACCCAGTTTGAGTATAACTTGGCTTTGGGATTAGGAGTTCTACCAGTTGCTCTAGCTCAAAAAACTATCTTTCCATGTCTAGCCTGGTTGTAAGGTCATCTTCTATTTGCCGTGGCTTGGAGAACCATTTTTTTAACCAAAAGGATAGGATATGTTCAGCTTCTCTCACATTACAGAATTTACAGGTGTTCACCTTACAGAGTGTCAGTTTGTGGCTTGCCATTGTAGTTTAACTTCTGGAACATGCACAGATTCTGGTTTTGGAGCAACAGAGCCATTGTCTTCTTAGAAGGAGATGGAGGGGAGTTTTGAATCCTGTGTCCCCACTATACAAAGGTTGACCTTTTTGGGTCTGTCATTGTGTCTTATTGTACCTGGATACTTTTGTTGGTTTTTAAGGATGCCTCTTGGATCATGTTGGGAAGGACTTCCCAGGATTTACCAATGGTTTGTTGTGGGGGCATAATTCCCAGTGCAGGGTATTGCCTTTTGTGGATTTCATCAGTGCTCAGAACCTATCAAAGTTTTGGCCATTGTGGCCAAGGCTTTGCAGCTACAGAGTCTCTGTATGACCTTCTTATTGAGTGTTTTGTCAGTTAGGCGCATAGGCTGCAGGCTCTAGACATTAAGGTCAGTTCTTAGTAAGGAGATAATAAGCATATATGCACTGGATCCCTTTTTCAATTTGTTTCATGGACACAGATGCCTATTGAGATTATACAGTGTGATTGCCAAAGGTTGTTTGTGACAGATGGTTAACATGCATTTGATCTCTTTTTCATTTTGTTTCACTAGGCACAGATGCCTATTGAGGTTAAACAATGTGATCCCCAAAGATTGTTTCCAGTGGATGGTTATGAAAATAGTTTGAATCTCATGGAATGGGTGACACGACCTTGCTTTTACTCACTGAGATAACCAAGTACTCTAAAGGAGTGAGACACGCAACTTCTTCTTCTTTAGTAAATACAAAATATTTGGCTGTAGTGTGAGTTGAACCTGTATTATCCTGGTTCTGGAATCAGTCTACTGAGAAATTACCAACTTTGTTCTTGATGCTGTCTAGGCCGTGCACCATCAGTTGAATGACTTTCTCATAGGTGATTGGTGGCTTGAGCATGTCACACTGTGATATGGGGAATTATACCGTTTGAATTTTTATTCCAAGTTGTGCTGTTCTTTGGTTTTGCTGAAACTAGTTTTGCAATTGAGTCAACCCTTTATTCCTGTGCCAACACTCACTCATGGGATCCATGCACCTGTCTGAAATGCACTGTGTCCTTTGTGCCTGGGCTAAGCAACATGTTCATTCCTCCGCAGTGCTCATTTATTTTTTCTCACCATTTGTATGGTGAATGTTCTCTTTGCACTCTTGAAGGGAAAGTGCTCATATCCATTTCTAAAGAAATTCTGCATCAAAAATAATCAGATGGTACACTGTGAGGTATTCTTCTCTGTGGTCTTCCTATGTGGAAACATCACCCAGCTTGCTTGTTCTAGCTTGCATTGTTGTGTATTTGCATCTGCCCTAAGTGCTAATGATTTACTAGCAGTATTTCCCTCTATTGCAAGTTTTTGCTAGACTGGTGGTCTTGCTGCTCACCATCTTACCAAGACAACATTAGGGGATGGATCAGAGAAAAGAACTTCATTAAAGGAACATTGAGACTCGCCATTGGAACATGTGCTTTAACATGATCATGTAGAAGGTTAGGTATCTCGAGTTCAGGCCTGATTCTCCCCTGACTTGGCATCTATTCAGGGTTTGCTGAAAGATTTGAGTCACTATATCGGCTTTTGCATGGTTGGTTGACTTAAATGAAGTAGCAAACAGGTTTCTCCTAAACCCCTGCTTCCTTTTTATTGAGCTAAATCCTAGGTCAGAGTTGTAATTATCTTCACCTATTTGAGTTCCTAACTTTTGGGACGATATTGCTAGTGGTAGTTGAGAATCAAAGACTCTTCTCTAAAAATAGGCATAGAGCTCTAATTCTGGTCCCCAAGGGATTTCTCCTCAGACCACAACTTCTTAAACACTGCTCAGGCTTAAGGAACCCACTATGGCATAAGTTCTTCCTTTCCTTATTATGACAGTTTTCATTCATCCACCAGAGCTAGATTAAAAAACAGTCATTTAGTGGTTAAAACTGAATGTGTACTTGAGAGTTCTTTTTAACAGATAGCTGTAAACTGTAAACTCTAGTATGCTGGGTTCCAAAGGCTATGATTATCTTCATATACAGACTTTTCCAGTGCTGATACTACTAGTACAGGCTTCATTTACAGCAAATACCCTGGCATACAATGCAATCCATGCTTTGTATACTTGCTTATACACTCATTTCAGTGTTCTTTCTTTGGGAAATGGGGAATATAGGGCTCATGTAAAGCATCTGGGCAATAATTAAAAAATAAATAGCACCTTCTTCCTTGTCATAATCTTACATTGCTCCTGAGATCAAGATATCTTGTGATTTTCCTTCAAAATACTGAGAGAGATGATGCATTTTGTGACTCAGTGGAACAATCATTTAGGGAGACCTTCGTGATAATAGTTGCAGCCATAGCCCCACATGGTCCTTCAGCTGCTACATGTTTGTTACCAACACAATTTTTCATACTGTTTTTAAGAGGCATACTGTGTTTGAGGACCGTAAAAAAAAAAATGCCTGTTTGAAATAAGAGAATATGGAATGGCTCCTTCCCCGCTTGCAGCCTGTGGTATGGTTTAGAATATTTTCTGTCTAGAGAAACACCCATCCCTAAGATGTGTGAGGGAGAATGGTTTGGTGTTTGAGTTCCCTTAATTACTTATCCCACACTGCTCATTTATAGATGCCTTTGGTGTTTGATATTCAGGAATAGGCCTCTTCTTCCAGATTCAACAGAACCCACGAGATGAAAATCCATTTCCCCATTGTTTCATTATGTTCATATAATTTAGATACCAGTGACGCTCCAGTCAGTAGAAAATTGCGTTTACAGATCGATGTTCTCTGTCCTTCCTCTCCGTGCAAAAGTCTGAGGCAGGTGGTAGTGAATGTTTCTCTTAGAAGTAAGAACCCATTTATCCACAAAACATACAGACCTTCAAGCAAGACTTCAGTCAAGACAAAATCCAGTTGAATAAAGTAAGTTGTATAACTTAGGAGATGTATGTACCTGCTTAGGCCCAACCTCTCCTTCTTCCACATTAGAGATTTTTGCAAGATATGCCTTTACCTTGGACAGAAAATTGCATTTAGACTGTAGGCCACTGTAAAATCTCATGATTTTGCTAACAGGTTAAGCAGTCAAACGTCTTGTCCTTATGGCCATTCAGTGGTCCCAACAGCCACTGTAGCAGGATATTTGATGTGAGTAGAAATTAGCTGAGAAAAAATTGCTACTTCCCAACTATTTTGGAAACCATTACTGCAGATCATTCAATGACAGGTAAATGTTGGGCAGTTGCTAGAATTGGTTGGGACTCCTTTTCCAATTATCCATAGACCAGGAAGTCCCTCTCCCCATGTTGTCAGCACTGTCCCCTTGTGCAGCACAAGGCATGCCAATCAAACTGGCTTCATTAGTCTGTGTGTTTTGGTTTCTGCTTTTTCACAGTCTTATTTCCCAAGGAAAAAGTAGTAGTATTGGCTAATTCTTGAATTGAATGCCATGAAACTCCACATCAATATATACCAAGAAATGGGGTATCACCCTGTTGGTCATCTTTTCCCTTTTGCTCCAGATTTATATGATGCAGCAGATGGAGTGAACATCTTTTAGCCTATCATAGTAATCTAAAAACATGAGAGTTCTGCATTTTTCTTTGGAATTTTTGCACCTTTCAGACAGAATGTTGCCCTTTGGGCTGTCATCAAGGCCATTGGTATTTAAGTGTTTCACAGTACTAGCAATGGGTTTTCAGCAAGGAATTTCCTAACGTTTCTGACTGGCCCTCCCAAGAACTCATTGCTGTCTGACCTTTTGATTGTGTTGCTTTAGCCCATTTCCTTAGGCATCATCTTCGTCTGAGACTTCCTATTTCCATTCATTGTGTTGTAAGGAAGACCATTTCAAATAAAAAGAAAGTGGTTATAGGGTTTCTCAGGGGCCAGTCCTGCTGGAACTAATGCTCATAATTATTGTATAAGACAGCATGACTGGTATTTAGAATAAGAGCAACCTGTTGAGAGATACAATGTAAGGCACCAAGCCTGAAACTGGGCATTACGAAAAGCATTGGCTGAGAATTATAATATCATACTTAATGCAAGGAACTGTGAAGTACTTCACCTTCCTCTAATAATTCCAAAATGGGCTACCAGTTGGAAGAAGTGATCCTGAAAAGCTCAATCTGTTTATGGATGAAACTGGAAGAAACAGTGGAAGATGACAGAACATGCCTATTAATGGACCTTAAGACATTAGCAGATTTATATGTTCATAGATAAGTTCTAAACTAGCTGCCCTTACAGGCCATTTTAAGCCTAGCCAACTTCCCTCAAAGGTGAAAATCAAACTCTGTACCTTGTGTCTGTGAGGTAAACACCTTAACCATTATGCTAGCCTCCAAAATTTAGCTGACTGGTGTTGCGCAATGCTTAAGGCAAGGACTTGTAAAGTACTTCACCAGTCCCTAATAATTCCAAAGTGGGCTACCAGTTAGGAGGAATGGCCCTAGAAAATGCAATTCAGGGGTAAAAACTTTTTGTAGTGGTAACAGCAAAATACCATCAGATGTAAACTGAGTAAGCTATATCCAAGGCCAGTAAAGTGGTATGTTACATACTGATAGGAGCATACACCAGCAACAGAGAGGTTGCATTGGACCTCTGTAGATCCCTGTTCAGGCCCCCAACTGGAGTATCATGTTCAGTTCCTTTGTCAGCATAAAAAGTCAGATATCAAGCTAGTCAGGAATGTACAAAGAAATGCTACTAGTGTAATAAAATGCATATAATGGAAGACGATGGGTACATTGAGGTTATGGAAATTTGATTGTGTTTATTTGAGGATTGATTGGAAGGAAAGGACATGATATAGGTACACATTAAATTTGGTAAGCAATATGATGGCATATAGTTCAAGTATAAAGGTAGGAATGGCGTGCCTACCATATTATGGCTGTAAAGTTCAATCCAAATATTAGAAAGTACTTTGGCAAAGAAAAGCGTGGTTGTAAATGGAACAGATTACTTCAACAGATTGTGTTAAATGTAAGACCACATTTTTTTCTGAAATGCATAGTAGTTTAATTAATAATAAAAAAGAAATACCCGTGGTATTGGATGGACTAAAAAAATGGGTATAGGAGGGGCAATTGAAATACATACGCTAAACAATTGAGGCATTATAGATAGACATCGTGTCTTTTGTAATTATACTCTTGCAGTGCATTCAAATATAGATCTTGGCTCATATGAGAGAGAAAATTATGTGAAATTCAGGCATATTCTGTGCATTTTAGACCTTGGAATCCTACTTATTAATATACCTGTTATGGTTAGATTCAGTGTTATCTGAACAAACAAGAAAATATTATACTCTCTGCAGTGAAAATTGTAAGTCTGCTACTGAGTGATGGCAAGATGACTCTCCACAGTGGCAGTCTACATTCCATGGGATAGAGACTTCTTCACATATGCCTTGAACAATCTGTTTAGTCTATTTCTGATTGATGAAGTTTGTGAGTTCTGCTCAACCACTGGGGTCTTTCTTAAGTTCTTTTTTTTTCAGCTACAGAAACAAAGTCCTCCAAATGGGAGCTGCTAGGGGGCGCATTTGAGTGGAGTAGTGATGTATTTATAGTGAGACAAATGTGTGGTGCAGTTCGTTTTTCTGAGGAAGTTGGTGCAGAGCGCCGACGAAAAGCTTGTTTTTAAGCTTAATAAAATTTCAATTTGTTTTTTTTGTTTATTGGCATTCTTGTTTACAACATAACCTGTGGATTATAAAGAACTTCGCACACATCTATCTGAATCCAGGAGTTTAAAGGCGCTGGGCCTGCAAGGGTGGTTTTTTCACCAGTTTGTTTTTTGAATTTTTAGAAGGTTTATGTCTTTCACCGTGCAGGAAGCCAGTGGCACTTCAGACTCGGGCGACTTAACTATACTTATTAACCTCCTAACTGAGAAAGTGGATCATCTTTCACAGTGAATTGATGGGCTTTCACAAAGCGGTTCTTTGAGTCCAACGGTGCGCCCCTCCAGTGGATTATCGACGGAAACTCCAGCTTTGTTACCGGATAGTGGAACCGGAACTGACTCGAGAGTTGTTACCATTGGCAACAAAGCTTTACATAATACCGATAGCAGCGGTAAGCCTAAGGGCATTTTGGGAGGCCATACAAGTTCAGGTGAGAATATTGGAGCCTCTCCAGCTATGCTTGGTGAAACGGAGGCACATAGGAGGGGCTATGTTGAATTAAACTTGAACAATTGGTTGAATCGCCCCCTCAGTGTTCCTACTGGGGAAGACATCGGCAATATTGGTATTCAAACTGAAGGATTGTCCGATTTACCTACTAAGCTCAACAATTTCGACCAAAAATTACTGAGGTTAAGGAAGTTACAACTTGAGGTATCCTACTTTGGGGAATGCCGACGTGCGAAGATTGTTCCAAAGGGGCTTTGCTCGTGGCAATACCCTACAGGTTTGGAAGATGGGTCGAAATTCCACCTTGACCTCTTGGCACTTTTTGATAGACATGGGAATGAATTGATCAACTTAATCTGCGCCCACTATCAGGAAGTTATTAATCAATTAACCATGGAACTTTCCAACTTAGATGAGAAAATTAAATCAGATACTCATTTTTTCAGATACCGTTATGAATACGAAAGAGTCTTTACCAGTATCGATCAACACATTTCCAAGACCACTATAACTAAAGTAAAGAAACTCCAGAGGGACATAAATGCCTATAAAGAGGGGGTAGCCTACCCCAAACCCCCTAAATCTCAAGGGAATTTTCTAGGGATTAGCAGAACCACCATGGGGTTGCTATCTGGCCCCGAGACCAATGGCCAACCTATGCACTCCCGTGAACCGGAGAATGGATCTCCATTGAGGCGAACAAACCAGAGAATTTCAACAGAATGTGTTATGAGTATTGGGTCGGGTGCGAGCCAGGAAGAGCCGACTCTTGACAACTATGATGAAAATTTTCAAGTCCGAGCCTCATCCCCCCAACCACAGTCGGGTCGGATGACAAGGAACAAATACAAAACCAGGAGGAACTGAGAGATCATGGTCTAGCTATTCCTTTAGTATCCCTAATGCAACCTTTGGAAATACTTTGCAATATGGGTAAAGACTTTAAAATTTACAATTTTTCACAGTTTGTTTTTTCCCAACCTTTGGTGGATGTTTTGGCTAAATGATTAACTTTTGTACCCTCCTGTAGAGCTGGTGTTGGGAGGACTATATTGGACCTGAAACTTTTTGTGAGAAAGTTGAACCTGTCACTGTTGTTGGGTGATTCCCAAAAACGCAAGAACCCTTACCACATACCAAGTACATTTAATCCGCCATTACTCCCAGCTGTCAGAATTTTTGAACAATTGTGTGATCTTGACATCCGCCACCTCCTCAATTCAAGGCGCCAGGCTCATTTTAATATTACTAAGGAGGAGAGGGCCTTGTTAGAGGCACTCAGGTTTGCATCAGTTAGACTTATGCAACCCGACAAGGGAGGGGGATTGGTGGCTATGGATATGAATGACTACAATGACAGGATGTTGGCTATCCTATCTTTTGATACTTACCAGGAGGTTTCTAAGAATGAATTGAATCTTAGCTTGTGCCACATCTGGCCATTTTTCGAGGAGATGTTCATCAATGGCATTATTGATGTGGATGTATATAATTTTGTTCCTGTGGCATTACCTAAAATTCCAGTCTTGTTTGGGAACCCCAAGGTACACAAGAACATCTATGATCCACCTATGCGGCAACTGGTCAGTGCCAGAGGAAGCATTACGTATGCAGCGGCCAAGGTGGTGGACGAGATTCTCAAGAAGTATGTGGACAGAGTTCAATACATTTCGAGAGATTCTTGGGCATTTTTGGAAAAAGTGGGTTCTGTTCCATTTAATGCTGATTGTATTCTCTTGACCATTGACGTTGTTGACCTGTACTCATCTATCCCCCATTTGGAGGCGGTTGAGTGGATCCAATTGGAAATGGTTTTTCACCATGCTCCTGCAGAAGAAGTTACGATGGTCAGCGAACTATTGGAGGTTATTCTTCCAATTGATTGGGGTCCCTAGGGGATCGCCCTGTGGAGCCAGTGTGGCCAATTTAGTTATGGCCCACTGGGAGAGGGTGTTTGCTTTATCTAATTCTTTGGTCCAAGAGAAAGTAGCGTTATACACTAGGTTTTTGGATGACATTTTTGTCATCTTCAATGGTACTCTAGATGATGTTAATAACTTAACAGCTCCACAGAATTTTTCAAATTCACATCTGAGTTTGCCATTGACAGATTACTTGGACGTGGAACTAGAGAAAGATAGGAGCCTAAATCGCTTCGTGGCCAGCATACATCGGAAGCCGACTTTCTCGAATTCTTATCTACATTTTGGCAGCGAACACCCATTACACCAAAAGAGGGCTATCATGAAAGGCCAGTTTGTTCGAGCAGCCCGTATGACATCAGAAGACAAGAAATTTCACGAGGAGTGCAAGTTCATCTTTGGCATGTTCGTCAGCAGAGGGTACCCTGCCGATTTTGTCACAGAATTGAGTTTGGAAGTGCAGGGTAAGAGGGCCAATGGCCACTTCCGCCCCATTTTGGGGAATATGGAGGATCGGTCTTTATGTTTACCTCGCCTCGCCAGTGAGTCTGATACTTTCAATTTTTTTTTTGTAATTTCATTCTACTTGGATGCAATGGACATTGTGTCCATTATAAAGAAATATTGGCACTTATTAACCACCGAGTCAATAGGAGCATTTGGACTATTATCGCCCCCTAAGGTTACTTTCAGGAGGGGCCTTAACATCAAAAACATCCTGGAGTCCAAAGTTGCTGGTGTCTCCCCCAGATCTGGGATGTTCAAATGTAACGTGCAGATATTGCAGGTACATTAAAGCAAGTTCGGCTTTTTCCATCAGGGATAAGAAATATCTCATACAAGGAAGATTCAATTGTGCCAGTAATCGGGTGGTATATTTAGCCCAGTGTTCGGTCTGCCCAGGTTTCTACATCGGCAAGACTGATAGGAAACTACAGGAACGAGTATACGAGCACTTATATGCCATCAGGAAGGGGAAGCTCGACAGTGTTCTGGCCAAACATATATTAGATAATCCAGGTCACGAATTTTCGTTTGCAGTCATCGATCAGCTAAACCAAGAGTTTATGGGGGGGACCCGATTCTTTAAGACTTGAATGCAAGGAGTTGATGTGGCAACTTAAGTTGGAAGCTTACCATTTACCTGGACTTAACAGTATGCTTTCCATCAGTTGCTTTCTCAAATTGAGAAGCCTAGTGAGGTGAAGCCCCCCTGGAGTGACTTAATGCCATCTGGGGACATATTCTTGGGTTTTACCATTTTTTATTTCACTATTTTATTTCACTTCTGTGTTCACTATTTATTGTTTATATTAATGTTTATATTAACACTTGTGGGAATTTTCTTTCCACTTTTATACTTATTTTTAAAATACATCATAATTTTTCTTGTGGCTATTGACACATTTGATCATTTGTATTTATATGTATTTATGGTGGCTTTAAAATTCAGTATTTGGAGCATCATAGATTTACCAGCATTGATGGCAGGTATGAGTAGTAGATACCACATTGTTGAACATTTTGGCCGCATCTTAGTTAAAAATTTTTAAAGTGTAATTATGTGCTTTTTAAAGGGGAGCCGCTAGGGGGCGCATTTGAGTGGAGTAGTGATGTGTTTATAGTGAGACAAATGTGTGGTGCAGTTTGTTTTTCTGAGGAAGTTGGTGCAGAGCGCCGACGAAAAGCTTGTTTTTAAGCTTAATAAAATTTCAATTTGTTTTTTTTCGTTTATTGGCGTTCTTATTTACAACATAACCTATGGATTATAAAGAACTTCGCACACATCTATCTGAATCCAGGAGTTTAAAGGCGCTGGGCCTGCAAGGGTGGTTTTTTCACCAGTTTGTTTTTTGTTTTTTGAATTTTTAGAAACAAAGTCCTTTCCAGATTCCTTTCTTTTAGCAGAACAATAGGGAATGGGCACTGGGCAAATTTTCATTCTGTGCAAATGTCACTTTTTTTTAAGTGTCTATCTAAATATGCATTTCTAGTGTTTTAGCACCTCTTGGATTTTGTAGTGAAAGTTGAGCAATTGAACCCAAGTCTTTATCGGTCCAGGGGTATCTGGCCCCATGAAATGAGGAATCTTGCAAGTTTGACCCCCTACTCCCCTTCTTCAGACCTGTTAGAAGATCAGTAGTGATAGCAGAAAATTAGTTCTTTTCTCCCTCTGTGTGTTTCAGATGTAGTGTTAAAATTGTGATAGCACCTGAGTAGTCCTTGCTCATTTAACCTGTGTGGCAAATGAAAGAGCAGCTGATTCTGGGGAAATGATCATGCTTTGCTCCTAGACTGTGCTTTCATTTATTTTATTATTTATTTTTATTTATTTTAAATATGTTTACCAGGATAGTCTGACTGGATAAATGTCCATTTTCAGTGGAGGCCCGGGGAGAAAAGCTCCAAAAAACACATTCAACAAACTGTTACATTTTTACAGTTTAAAACACAAAATAAACACAAATAAAAAGATCTGTACACAGATGTAAACAAACACAACAAACAGATATACACAAACAAATGATTGCATTTTTACTCAGATGGAAATTTCTAGACAGTCTTTTTAAGAATGATAGGGTGGGTATTGAATGCCTAGTAGGTTAACCTGGTAGTAAATCCAAGGAAATCATAGGATATATATCCATCTCAAATTGTCCTCTGACCTTAATCTGATGTGCTTCCACCTTCACTGTGGCTGTATTCACCTTCAGTGACCTGTAGAGGGTAGATCTGTGCATCATTTACACAATGAGCAAGTGATGCCTGTTTAGAGTCCTTCATTTAAGATGTTCCATTAAGACTCCAACTGCAGCACTCAGACACAAATTTGATTTTTAAGAGATTTTTCACTTCATTCATTCATGTATACCTATTCCTGGGCCTTCATATTTGTTTCTTGGAATATCTTCAGATATTGAATATTTAAATTCCATGCTTTTGTTTGTAGAGAACTCGTGGATTCCTTATCGGGCAAGCATTTGTAATGGAATGGGCTTCATCTTAGCATTAGTATTACAAATATTGGTGCAGGCAGACAGGGTTGATTTGACAATTGTTGCTTTTTTTTTTCCTGCAGATTCCTTTCAGGATTACCCCATTTTATACCCCAGTCTATAAACTAGACAATTCCTCAGCTTTTTTCCTTCAGTTCCTTCCTACCACCCGAATTTAACTGAAGTGTAATTCATGCCTGTGGACATCTGTTTCTTGCGTTCTGTTTGCAGGAAAAGTATATCCAGATTGACTAGGATATTTCCATGAGAAACAGTCTATTTATTCTTTCTCTCGTGAGAGAGGAGCATCTCGGAGCTAGTTTCAAACTTATGAATGCAACAGACAGTCTCGTACACAGAGGTATTGGGACTATGCCTCACACCGAGAAATTGTAATGATATGTGAAAAAATTTCTGATGAAGAATACTGTATTTGTGGTGTTGGCAGCCATACAGTAAGCATAGAGTTCTGCTTTAATCAGCTGTACCTTATTTTGTAAGGTAAGATTAACAATACATACAGAACTGATAAGCCGTTCTGTTTTAAATCAGAAAGGGAAAGTGGAAGACATACATACTGTCTCCATATCTGAGTTATGGCAGTGATTTTGGCCATTATTCTTAATACATTAAAGGGCGTCTAACTAGAAAAAAAGCTAACTCTGCTTACCTTAGGAATTCAGACTCTGTATATTTGTTGCAACCACTTGGTTTACAGTGTAAATGTTTGCAAGACACTTTAACTTCGATTTTTTTCTATCAGTTAAGATTCGTCATCCTATCTTTGCATTCATTTGCCCTTGTTTATTATTCCCTGCTAGGTTTGAATTGGTACAGGTATGCAGGTACCTACCATGCCCTGTAGTGTGTCAACTGCTGGAGTTGATTCTCTTTATCTCTTATTTGATTTAGGTCATACTTCTGTCATAGTTCTTACCTATGTATGCAGTTAAAAAGTAGAAGAAACTGCTTTTGGGAATTTATACCAAAGTAAACTTTAACGTTCATATTCTTTCAGGACAGTTACATTGGCTGATTTCAGGTCAAGAACGGTATGCTTTGGCAGTGTGTCTCCATTGTCAGATATAGATACTGCTAGAAAAAAGGCCCTATGCACAAAAGCTTCTGACACCAGAACAGAGTACTGTAGATGGATCTTCTTGGTTGGACCTACTTCAGAAGTCCATCTTGGAAGATTTACAAATATGGTGCTTGAACACACAGTATTTCTTTGACAGGTGCTTATTATTGTGTTGTAAACAAATCATATAAATGTCTTACATTCATTGAGTTTGCCTGTTTACAAACGTAGGCATCGCATGGCTCTCTTTGTTATTGCATTGTTTTCTTCCCACTATGCTTCATTTCTTTTGCTTCCCAAAGTATGCAGCCTTGTATTTCTGAGTATATTATATATAATCAGTGTGTGTGTGTGTATGTATATATTTATATATATATATATATATATATATATATATGTATATATATATATTTCTATAGGGTCTATATTATTTAATCTTTCATTTTAGTGAATACCTTTTAATTGAACCCTTTACATCGAACCTCCTATTCGTTGAAGTATTTAAATATCAAACTACATAACATCAAAACCTCTTATTTGGCCAGCTAACAAAACTGAAACACCTAAAAACTTTAAACATTATTTTAACACATAAAATGTAATATTTAAAAAAAAAGAATTAGTGACATAAAAAATAACTTACACTACTATTACTTTTAATTTAAAAATAGCCTACACCTATTATTAAACTTCCAGACAGACTGGTCTACTCAAAAGTGAGAGCACCCATAAAATTAAAAACTAGATACGAAGTACTTTAGAACCTACACTTTTTCAGGCGGGGGTGCACCCCCCCAAGTGGGGGGCTTTACTGCACACACCCCAAAAATTAAATATATCAAGTCCAAGATCGCACTCTGTTGATGAAAAGGGTAAAGTAGAAATAGGCTATGAATATTTATGCCACCATTAACATGAATATTAATGAAATTTAACCAATTGTTGAATGGTGGGCGGGGTTTAGGCTGGTCATGCTTCTTTGGATAATATTTTCTGTGTGTTGGCCAACAAAAATAATTAGAGGAAATACACTTTGACAGTTGAAGACTTCGAATAGGAGGTTAGATGAAGTCTGTTGTCATGTGTCCTTTTGTAGAACTCTACATTGTCTGCAAGGGGGTACATATTCACAGAATTCTGTTTTCTTTGTTACTCAAATATATTAAAGATATTATTACATCTGAATGCCTGTGCTGCTCCCCTATCCTGGCATGGGCTAGAGGAGTGCGGTGTTTAAATTCTTTTTCCCGCCTTTGCTGAACTAGATTAGTCCAGATTTCAGGTTTTGCTGAATTCCAGACTGTGGTATAGTTTCCTGTGTTGCCCATATCCTTACTTGGATAGGAGGAAGCTTCTCTGTTCACCAGTGAGAGTGGGGAGCTTTGAGCAGCCTATCTGTCCCTGGAGGAGTGGACTCAGCCCTGAAACTAGTAGCTTATTGGCCATTTTGGGTCAATTCCTATCTCTTTCAGTTTCCCTGCTTTAAAACCTGCATTTGCGGGGGTTTGCACGATTTTGCACATAGTGCAGCATCGGGCAGCGCCGCTTAAACATTTAAACTATTCCCGGATTCACAAAGTCTGCTCTTCACTTTTTCCCTTAGAACTGTTCCAAATCTCAAAGTAAGCACTCTATTTTCATTCTAAAGCCCTGCAGTTGCTTGTACAAGTAATCTTATAAGTAAGCACTAATAAACTAAAGCACTACACCCTCTTAAACTCCCTTTAAGTGGCTCCCTATTGGTCCTTTTTGATAGTCAAAAAGTAGTTCCTTATACTATTCTGGTGTGTCCAAAATTCAGTTTCGGGTTTACTCTCCAGTCCACCTGGAGAATCTGGGAATCTTGAGGCAATGTTACAACTGCCTTATGTACACAGACCACCCTCTCCTCCCAAGAAGCTCAAATATATGTGAGAGATGCAACTATATAGCCAAACTGGAGGCTGAGCTCTCTCAACCCAGTACTGGCGCAGTCAGTCAGGAGGAAAAGGTAACCACACACACCACAAATCCAGTCTCACATAGACCTACCGCAACAGCAAACCAAACACATAAACACACAAAAACATACTGGGAGGCTCTAAATAAAAATCTGCCCAAGCAGCAGAGACCTCTGAAGCAGACATCCAAGCAACCGCTACCCCACAACAATACCCACGTATCACATAGTTCACAAAGTCAGTGTGCCACAGTGTGCCACACAGTCACAGCCCTTAAGGCTAAACAACACACCTAATACACTTGTAATAGGTGACTCTATTGTCAGACACACTGACGTCCCACTCACCAGGCTGAACAAGGAGAAGGTCACTGTAAGCTGCCTGTCGGGTGCCAGGATCCGCCACATAACACAAGCACTCAGGTCACTAAAAAGCAAGTACAAATATGACTCCTTCATTGTCCATGCTGGTGTGAATGACCTGAGACATACCTCCCTGGACTACATGAAAAGAGACATAGAGGAGCTCTCTGATCATGTAGCCCAGGCCGGTATGACCCTGACCTTCAGTAGCATCTTACCCTCACCAAGAATGATGCCACAGTATAAAGACAAAATGATCAATTTTAACAATTGGCTAAAGTATTGGTGTCATTCAAAGGGGATCCAGTGTCTGTCAACCTGGGATGACATGCTCAACAAGCCACGTTGCTTCGCTAGGAATGGCTTGCACCTGTCACCCCTGGGCTTTTGAATACTGGCTAAGGCTGTTGCCACCCCCATAGTGCCTTTTTTAGGCAAGGCTCAAAAGACAAACCCACCTCCATAGACAACACAAGGAAAAAGAAACTAAGGGTAATGCTGCTCAACGCCAGAAGTCTAAACCTCAAGATGCACACACTCAAGGCTCTCCTCAGTATGGAGAATATCGATATCTGTGCAGTAACAGAAACCTGGTTCAAGGCTCCCGAGAGCACCCCAGCACTACCAGGTTATACCTCATACCATGCTTTTCAGCCCCAAAACTCGGACCGAACCACAAAAGGAGGGGGGGTATCCATATTCATCAAAGATACCCACACCTCCAGGTTAGTGGCACTGCACGAAGCATTGGAGACCATCCATGTGCAACTAACAGTGGGCAAAACTGCCTTTCAGTTTGTAGCCTGCTACAGACCACCCTCTCAAACTCTGGAACCCCACTCGGCTTTCCTGAGAACACTGGAGAATATGAAGGTCTCTCCAAACACCATTATATTGGGTGACTTCAACTACCCAAACATAGACTGGGAGCACTACTCAAGCCCCAACACCCTCACCCAATGGTTCCTAGAATTTATAAACTCAAATGCTATGGAACAACTGGTCACCACTCCCACAAGAGGGGAAAACATATTGGACCTGATCATCACCAACATGGGGACTCTATGTTCCATACCAGAGGTATACCCCTCATTGGTAAGATCTGACCATAAATTAATCTCACTGGACATCCATATCCCGTCCCCACCCCAGCCAAGGAAACCACGGTGAAGAACTTCTCAAAAGCAAACTTCACACTTCTCAAAACCGAGGTGGAATCCTTCAAAGCCCCCGGGCCAGTGGAAAATATGGCCCAAACCGCAGAATCCTTTACAAATGCATTCTATGGACACCTACAGGAATGCATGGATCGTGCTATCCCAAATAAAACCAAGACTCACTCCTCCAAAGGCAGGAGACCTGTCTGGTGGACCCCAGCCATAAATAAGCTATACAAAGAAGGAGGAAGCTACTACATGATAGAGCAAAATCTCAAAAAGGGAAGGCATCTCTGATCAGTACTAGCAAGAAACTATGATCCCTCATAAAATCATCTAAGGCCAGCTTTGAAAGAAAAATTGCACAAGACGCTAAAGATAATCACAAGACCTTCTTTAGTTATGTCAGGAACCTGGATGGCAACTCCCAGATATGCTCTGAGTTAGTGCAAAATGGCAGAAAATACACTGAATCTACAGACATTGCCAACATCCTGGCAGACAGGTTCAGTGCAAACTCCCCCCCTTTCCCCCCAAAAGAGCAAATATCTATCCCAACAGAGTGTAGCCTCCCTGACATCAGAGATGCAGAGGTGAGAGCTGCCCTCTCCAAAGCAAAAAACACAGCATCAATGGGACCTGACGGTGTCCTGGGCTGTGTCTTACATGAGCTCCAAGAAGAACTGAACCCTCACATAAAGTCACTGTTCAATCTCAGCCTTACTACAGGAGTGGCATACAGCAACAGTGGTCCCACTCCACAAAGGTGGTGCCACAACAGACCTCGGAAACTGACTAGCCTGGTCTGCAAAGCTATGGAGCATATCATCATGGAACTCATAAACAAAGACATTGGGAACCTCCAAACACTGGATCCTACCCAATTCAGCTTTGTTAAGGGCAGATCTTGCCTCTTGAACCTGGTCGACTTCTTTGAAACAGTCACCAAGGCCATAGATGAAGGGAAGGTAGTCCACACAGCCTACCTGGACCTCGCAAAAGCCTTCAACACAATACCCCACTTGGGCATCATAAATAAGCTCACCAGCTTAAATATCAACCCCTATGTCACAAGATGGGTTGCAAACTGGATCAGGGATAGAACCCACATGGTCAGAATTGCAGGTGCCATGTCAGACTCTAAACCAGTTACAAATGGTATCCCACAAGGCTCAGTCCTGGGACCGCTCTTGTTCGGTATATATTTCTCTGAGGTACAGGCTAACACGGGAGGACTATGGCTGACCAGGTTTGCAGATGACTGCAAACAGGCTGCCATAATGGACTCACCGACTGACACAAGCATCCTCCAAAAGGGTCTCACAGAGATGGATAATGGGTGCCAGAGCCAGCCAAAAAGTGCATAGTCATCCCCTTTGGAAAAAACAAAGTGCCCACAAATTACCATATAGGTGGTAATCCATTAAGTACGGAAGAAGTAATTAGGGATTTGGGGACCCAAGTAGATAGCAATCTGTCCATTGAAAATCACATTGCCAAACTGGTTAGAAAGGGTTCACATCTAGATCAAGAGAGGTCATTGTGCCCCTCTACTCATCACTCATCAGGCCCATAATTGAATACAATGCCCCATTTGGGATGTACCTTACCCGACACCTGCAGCAACTGGAAAGACCCCAAAAGTACCTCACCAAGAGGATCAAGGGACTCAAACAGATGCCCTACGCAGTTAGGCTAAAGAAACTCCAGCTCTACTCAGTTGCTTACCGCCTACTCAGAGGCGATCTGTGCTTGACGTATAAAGCCATGTCCAACCCAGAATTAATGGACATGCTCCACCTCAGGAAATCCAAATCCCTTAGAGCTACATGCTCCAGGGACTTAAACCTCAGCACAGAAATAAATAGGACATGCTGGAGGGACAGATTCATATCCCAGAGGCTCCCCTCACTCTGAAACAAAATCCCAATCCATGTTAGGCAGAGCCCCTCAATGACCCTCTTCAAGAGAAATCTTGACGAGTGGATGGGAGATTGTAGGTTTACCCCTGGGATCTCTTCTGTGTCCCTACTAGACAGAGGCACAGTAAACTAACCTTAAAAGGGCTAATTTCTGTGACCTACTATACAGAGGCACAGTTAACTAATCTAAAAGGGTGGCAAAAGCCAAACACACTCTGGCTAGGCTTATAAATGCCCTAGGGCAGATAGCCTAGTATCAACCTATGAACATTTACCTGTTTACCTGCTTAGTGACATTGCTAATATAGTCGCACCCTGATTATTGCCAGAGCATAGTCAAGATACTTTACTGTGGCCCAGTAAACATAACATAGACCATAGATGTTATCCTTCTGACCATGTATTTGGCCCCAGTAACTTCACATGGACCTAATCAGTGGGTTTCTAGGCAGTTTTCTTATTGTCCACCCAGGTACCTTTATACATTTTATTCTTAATCCAATCAGTGACTATACCCATTGCACTCATGAACAAGTTACAGACCCTTTACCTGTTTTCATCATGTCCCATTCAGTGATTTCTTAGTCAGTTTGTCCTAATCAGTCCTATGTCCCCCAGCCATTTCCTTGATCCCCTAGTTGGATAAATTTAGATTGGTCTTAAAGCACATCTCTGTCATAAAAATCATTCTATTTGTTTCCTTTAAAATTTTCCATGTAATTTGCAGTCTTTCAGACTAGGGACCTGCACTCCAGATTTGATGTCAGTAGTTTTGTCCCAGATGAAGGGAAAAAACACATAACCCTTTTCTACTAAAAAAGTTCAGAAATTCCTGAGGTGTTTGAAATGTGCTTTATCTCTCTACTCAATTGTTGAGCATTGTAGCAGTGCTGATATAAAAGATCTCTGAATAGCATGACATTTAATGCATTTTTGTAGGCCCCTGTGTTGTACAAGTCTTTGCATTAATAGCTATAATGCATATGTAAAAATTTATACTTTTCTGCTTTATGTGCATTTGTTAGGTTCTGCCTAGCATTTCCAAATGAAAACCCTGAATACATAAAAATTAAAGTCCAAGCAGTGTGGATCTGCCCACAGCAGGCAACACCTTTCTACCCACTTTGCTAAATTTAAGACAGCTTATATACTTCATTATTAGTCTTGCAAATTGTTTTGGCATTCCATAGTGATATTTTAGGTATTCAAGACGCTCATTTTGAGTCGGCATTATTATATGAGTGCTTGTTACGTAAACAGTAGTGCAGGCAACAAAACATGTAATTTAGAAGGTGTTAACATATTAATCTGGTTAGAGGACAGTATGTTGCACTTGCATTTATGGATAGTATTTCTCAATGCAAATACATTAAAGAGAAATCTTAAAGGGAATTTGAAAATAATGTATACTTATTTTTTCATTTGATTGCAGATGTTATTCAATAATTAATTTCTTCCATGCAGTGACATGAACAGTGACTGTAATTCAGGAAATTATTGTAACTGCTGCTGCTGAATTTTCTTTTAAATGATTTTATGCTTTTTGACAAAAGTTCTTGGGAAACATTGTAAATCATATTGAAATAGTAATTCTGAATTGTCCAGAAAATGAGTAAAGGACTTTTTGGAGCTGGCAGACCAAGATCTATGATATATCCTCAGTATCAAACGTGTTTCTCTTGTTTCTAGAAAAAAAGTAAGATATCAAAATAGTGGCAGTATGATCCACGTCAGTGTGCAAATGCTTAAAACGGTTTCCTTTCATCTTTAAATAGATAACACCTGATGCGTACAATTAGGCTTGTGTATGTATGTGTGTGTGTATAAATCTTGAAATGTGCATATTTTCTGTTTTTGTAAATGAACTGCAAGTAGAATGTGTACAGAATAAATATAACTGCCAGATTAGAGTTTTAAATTGTGAGCCTTTTCCATTCTAGCACATGAAGTAGTGCTAAAGAAGACTGGCCTACTGCAGCTCTAAGTGAATTTTATGTTTTCATTGCATTATATTTCTTACTGTGTAGCCTCCTTTTGTTACATTTCATAACAGCAATGGCTGAAAAATATGTTCTATCTACTGTACATGTTTTGTTCCTTTTAATATCTTAGTCTTTTTTTTTTAATCCATCTTTAATGCTGTAGCATGCAATTCCTTCTGGTAACATTCCACTCTTCCATGCATTCTGGAAAAAAAAGTACACTTTCATGTCCTTAATGAATTCAGTCTTATATCTATACCCACCTTGTCATTCCCCCATCTTTTTTAACTAATGCCATCACTCTGCTGTGTTACAGCCTTATTGACCGATATAGGATCATAGGAGGAATGCTAGGTGAGTGATCATAAGGACTCTAGCCGTATACCTCTTTAAGTAGACACAAATATAGGTTTTTGCCACCCTTTAGGAATACTCAGTTGGGCCCACCTCCCAAATTAAGCAGGGCTGTACATGATAACCCTGGTGTAAATTTATGTCTACCCATCCAGTCATCAAGACTAGCTTTAAAGGCAAACAAAGTACTACTGTGCTTGAGTAGTAATGGTAACTTATTCCATAGGCTGGAAAATACTTTGAATTAGGAACATAACCATCCAGTGAGTCTTGTTTATTTCTTGGGATAAATTTAGGTCCCTAGTATGAGTAAAAGAGTAGTATATTGCCTCCCACCCCTTACTCATAGAGTGCAACAAAGTGTTTTCCTGGATGTCTTCTGTTTCTTTGTCCAGTTTCGTTGCTGTTCTGAAGCATGTCAACCTTTACCTCCATGGTAGCCAACCAAACAGTTTCAAACATCAAAAGTTCTGATAGTGGGTGCACTTTGGGCATTGGAGGCACAAAGCTCCTTCCCATTATTAGCAAGGGGTACTTGGCACATGTTGAAGTAGGCCAGGTCCTCAATTCACTTATTACTGTCAAATGCCCATACCATTTTTTGTCAGCATTAGTTAACATGACCAAATCACACAGAGTCAAGTTTTCACTGTCAAGTGGTTATCCCTGACAGTGGTGTACAATGTATGATCCATGTTCTTGTACCTAGAGGATACTGCACAGCACAGATGATGCCTGAAGAGGTTAGTCTACACAACCATACCCCAGTAAACACCAGTTAGTGCAGCTATCCTCCAGCTTCGTTCAGTTTTGGGTGCACTCTGCTGGAATCCTTTTCAGATTTAAAGTAGGAACACACCACATTTTTTTGGGGAGATGGGAGGAACCTCACACAGACATGGGGAGAACAAGCACAGCCATTGACTAGGGGTCTAAATTGCACAGTTTACCCTGTACGTGTGAGGCAAGTACCTTAACCATTATACCAACTATGTCTCATATACGTGCTTTTCAATCTATCTACAAGGGTAAAAAATTTATCTCCCCTAGTCCCTCTTTAAACCTTTAATCTTCAGCCCCTGTATCACCCTTCTGGCATTCATCTGGACCTTTAGTCTACCTGTAACCTTACAAGACATCTGTGTAATGGTAAAACATATCTGTCAGGGTCTCTTTCTGTTGGACTACACCCTACTGGTTATGTGCGGTGGCTGATTCCTGCAGTCAGTGACTCTGAAGTCTTTTTCTTCCCAGCTGTCTGCTCACTGTGACACCTCAGCTATTTTTTCACTCTGAGATTGCTAGAACTCAGCCGATACTCCTCTTAGTCCCTTACCTTGAAGTGTAGTTGATTTTTTTCCCTACCTATTTGCTAATCTTACTTTATCAGTAGCAAACGTCTGCCTTCACCAAGGCAGAGCTAGACCTTTTTACCACTTGTAATATCTAAGTCAATGGACAGTAAGAGCACTGGACCTAGGACAGTTCTCTGTGGGCCTGTACTTACCATGTTTATCTCCTTTTGTAGTGGTCATCACACCACCATCTTTTACTTTCTGCCTCTTAGGCTCTCTTACATTTGTGTTCTTAGCTTACCTCAACACCCTTAGTCATTCATCTTAAGAAATGGTCTCCTTTGTGAGACAGATGCATAGGCATTGTTGACGTCTAGGTACTCCACATACAATATGTTCACTTTGTCAAGTTTCAGGATAACCATGTAAAAAAGGGTCCCTATTAAATTAAGTAAAGTTACAAATCCTGAATGCTCATGAGTGAAAAATGCCACAACTCAAAGTTGCTTTTTTTATCGCAGTACAGTGAAGATTGGGATGTTTGCCCATTCTTCACTGTATTGTGAATATATATTTGGTGAGGGAATAACCTTTTCGAGTTGTAGCATTTTTGCTCATGTGAGCATTCAGGATTTGTAACTTTCATTCATTTAATAGGGACCCATAAAAGAACTGGATTGGTGTAGGGTAATGTGACCTGGAGAGTAAAAACCCATGCTGTTTTTTTAACTGATCAAGTTGTTTGTCTCTCTGAACTCAGCTAGCCTTTTTGATTACATTTGTAGGTAGTGCGCTGAAGCTACTGGATCTTCAGTTCCTTTCTTGTACCCAATTTGTATAGTGGCACCACTGTGCACTTCATCTCTCAGGAATGTCATCACTTTTGATCAACTACAAAGTTCCTCTGAATTCTGTCAAGTATGTCATATGGGCCATGTACCTTGTCCTACCTGAGTTTCTTTTCTACAGCTTTCTGGAAGTTATGCAGTAACCCCTTGACTCTTTCCCATTCTGGTATTTCACCTCATTTTTGGTGCAGATAACATTTTCACCTCACAGCAAGAGATTCCATAGTTTGATTCTCGTCTGAGGTACCTTTTGTGTATAATCTGCATGTCCTGTCCGTGTTCATATCGGTTTCCACCAGGTGCTCTGGTTTCTTCCCAGATTCAAAAGACATACAGTAGGTAGATTCGACACTCTAATTTGGCCATAAGTGTGTGTGTGTGTACAAGTGTGTGCTGTGAAAGAAGTACTATGGCAGGGCTAGCCACCCAGTGGTGGAAACTTTGATTCTAAATGATTGTCACTGTTGCAGTGACACCCTAACCCCGTGTGCAAAAATAAAAGAAAAAATGGTTGTGGATGAATGGATGGATTCACAAAGACTACAAAAAAAGAAAAAAGAGTTTCTGCCTTGTCAGAGTTGTCTGTTTACTCTCATTTTTATTGTTTAGTGGCAGCTTCATCTTCTTTCTCCTGTATATTTGAAGAATCCTTTCTTCCGTTTAATTAAGCCCTCCACTAGTTCAGTCTGCTTTGCTCTGGCCTTTATCACATTTCTGAAGATTTTCATAGTTTCGTCATACTCCTGTCTTCACTGCTGCCCTTTCTTTTTAATCCTCTTGAGTGTCTCTACTTTGACTGCCTCTTTTACTTCCTGAATGAAACATACTGGGCTTTTTTTTTCATTTAACTTTACTTTGTTTAGCTTGATCCAGTTCTTTTGTCTTTAAACCCTGTTTGATTATGACCCACAAACTGCTTATTCTCTCATAGGTGTATACTAGGTTAATGACTGCTAGGGCCCTTATAGGACCAGCCATGTAACCCAAATGTGGGTGATTTACTGACTGCCTGTGCCCATCAGAGAAGTAGGCATAAATCAGGGATGGATTTCTGATTACCCATCCATTGGTTTAGGTTGTGCTTAAATAGACATAGGGAGGAATTCTCCATCTTCCCTTCACAATTTTGCCTCATACATTCTCTCATGTTGATTGATTTGTAGTTTGATATCCTGGTTTTGTCCATCTGTATTCCATCCTCCTTGTCCCATGGGTTAAGTTTTTGTTTATTTAAGCTTTGTCTGTTTTTTCAAGTGTGGTAAACATGGTGTCCAGCATACTACTTATGCGTAGAAATTCTGAGGTGTTACTTCCTTTATGTTTACATATACTTGTGCACTATAAGGGTGAGAAAACTATAAAATGCAGTAATAATAGCAATGTAGATTTAATATGTAAATTTGAAATGCATCTGTCCCGTTGACTATACTTGACAATGAAGTATAATTAATGCCTAGAACATGTGTAGCAAGTAATGAGAAAATATAGTCCCTAGCCTGAAGTACTGTCCTTTCGCTGACTCAAACCTGTTCTAACAATGTGCTTAATTCTGCCATGAAATCAGCTAAATTTATTTTAGAATTCTTAAGGTGGAAACAAAACAAAAAAAACCTCACAGTTGCCAGAAAAGTTAAAAGTATATTTAATTAAATGAGTACTTTTGTTCATTATCGTATACTGTGAGCTTCAGATAAAATCTTCCTCATTCGCCATCTTTAAATATAATAATACCACAGTGCCATCTTGTTGCTTCAAATGTAATTGAACTAACAATAATTTGTGATACACTGTAACAACACAAGTCATTCAAGGAATTACTACTAAAACTTCTTTAAAACTGAAACATTTTAAAGTTGAAACAAGTAAAAAATTGGTCCATCAGACATGTTTAAATATAAGGTAACTAAACCCATCCTAAAATATAAGATGGTGTGCACATACATTCCACATTAATTTTTATACTAAATATGCACCCTTTTACTCAAAAATAAACTGTTGATAGATACCCTCTCAATAATGCCTGAAGAACTTGTAACATCTAACAATACCTGTCAGTGCATTTCCCATTTCTTAACACCACATATGCATCCCAGTTAACCACCTCTCTCAAATGGAGACCTTTTCCAAAAGAAAAAAATATATACATTTGCTAAAATTCAAACATTTCTCAAAATGTTTGTACAACATGCTGTTAGGGTCCCTTTTGTTGCTCACATATTCATGATGGTATATTTTAGTTTGTAATGCCTTCGCAATTTTACCAACATAAAATGCTGGGCAAGAACTGCATTGTGCCAAATAAATCACTCCTTTGATGTTGCAATTAAATCTCCCATTGAGGTAAACAGGTTTTAAAATATTACCTACAATAAAATTCACCCCTTCAAAAATATACCAAGATTGACCATGTGCCCCATATTTGGATATTCCTTTCAAGGTCAAATAATCCTTCAACTTCCTATTACAACCTTTCTCAAATATCTTTTTCACATTTGGCCCTGTTCTGAACACTAAACTGAGACCCTTACCCAAACTACTATTGAGACCCTTTGCTGTTATGAAACTAAGCCTGTTCCTTTGTAAAATGGCTTTAATATCCTTTGTGGCACTGCTAAAATCACAAACTAATGCTACAAGTTAGGTGTTATAGTGTATCACAAGTTAATTGTTAGTTCAATTACATTTGTAGCCACAAGAAGGCAGTATGGTATTCTTATATTTAAGGACGTTGAATGAGGGAGGTTTTATCTGATGTTCAGTACACAATAGTGGACGAAAGCACTCATTTAATTAAATGTACTTTTAACTTTTCTGGTACAACTTTTGGTAAAATTCTTAAGGTGTGTTTTCAAGCTCACAAAGCTTTAAGTTAAGGCTGAACTTACTAGCCTCCACAGTTAACATCGCCTTTCTTCTCAAGCACATATTCGTAACAGTAATTTAATGACATTGTGTGAAACACCTACAGTAGTGATTACTTTAATAAAAATAATTTGTATATGTTGTAATGCTCCAGAGGCTTTACTTCAGCCTCAACAGCAGCCCCATGTGCCTATCACACACACACATACACACAGGAGGCCTGTCACTGAATTACCCTTTATTTACCTATACAATATTACACAGCTACATGTATGCACTGAAAATCAGCCTTGTAAAAGTCCACCCATAGATTTGAAGTTGGATTCTTATACGTGCTTTGGTTCATCCTTGCCTAAATCTGCATGGATAAGAGCATAAAAAAGTTGCTAACTCATATACTTTTTCTTTGGTATTGCACTCCTTGTTTTAGTCTCCCTCCCTTTCCTCTATCACCATTACTGTGTAAATTTATTAATGAGATCCACAGATTATATCTTTCCTTCACAAACTTGTCAAGGCAAGTGATAGCTTATTGAAATAATACTAATGCTCTGTGAAGCCCTATGAAAAAGAGATTTTGCAGAGCATCACCTGCAGCAGTTGGGGTTTAACTGTGGCTCACGGTACATATTTTTTTTAAGTCAGAAGAAACATATACATGATTAATGAATCACACCTTTATGCATGCTACACTCCAACCACGTGAGACAGATTCTTTAACTCCATATAAGATGATTCATCCACAAAGTGATTGAAATGACATTTTTGCAATATAATTTTAAAAACACTTATTGAAAACATCTTTTAATAAGATTATATTTGTTATAAAACTGATCACTGGGATTCAGCCACTGTTCCCTACTGGTTTAAGAAATGTCCTAGAATATGTAGGCAGTCATACAGGTTTTGACCAATCTGTTATCATCTCACTGTGGTGGTTTATTTTGCTTGTAATATCTTGGTTGTCTAGTATTAATGTTGCTAATCTACTGGTGCTGTTCATTTCCTTTTTCTGACAGAAAAGGAGTCCATCATCACAGCACCAGAAGTAATGGATAGACTACCTTTTTTGTAACTGAAAACCAGTCGGCAACCTGTCTGGTCATTAGCCCAGTGTATACCAATTAATACTGATAATGAGACTTCCATGGTTCATAGGTTCAATGAAGTTTACTAGGCTAACTGCTCAAGAGCCTTTACAAGCCTAGCCAGTTTTACCCAATGTTCTATCCCTAGGGAAAAGAGGACAAGAATCAGAAAATTGGGTTTTCATTATTTACAGATTGCCTCTGTTCATAAGGGGCATAGGTGCCATCCCAAGAATGAATTTGCAATTTCCCATCCATCGGTCCAGAATACATTTGAAGATGGTCAGGGAAGGGGCTCTGCTTCACATGAATAGGAAGCCTATTCTAGAGGAGAGGCAATCTCTGGGACACATATCTGACTCTCCAGCATGATATATTTATGTTAGAGATTAGGTTTAGATCTTTGGAATGGGTAACCATTGTGCCATTAGTTTTGTGTATGTACAACATTTATATCAGGGTTGTGTCAGAGACTACCCCACCATTAACTGGGAAAACTACTCATGTACCAACTCTTTTGTACAACATTTTCTGGAATATATAAATACCAACACCTTGGATCAACTTATCCACACTCCCACCAGGGCAGCAGTATCCTAGACCTGGTCATTACCAACATGGGCAACCGGTGTTGCACACCAGAGGACACTTCCTCGTTGGTCAGATCTTACTACAAGCTAATCACCCTAGACATCCACATCCTGCCCCCACCCCATTAGGGAAACCACCATAAAAACTTTCTCCAAAGCCAACTTACGCTTCTTAAGACAGAAGTGGCAAACTTCATGACACCCATGCAGACGGACAATAGAGGTATGACTGCTGAATCCTACACAAATGCACTTTATAAGCACTTACATGAGTGCATGGATTGTGCTATCCCTAACAGAACCAAGATGCTATCCTCCAAAAAAAGGAAATCAATCTGGTGGTCCCCTGCCATAAACAAACTCTACAACAGAAGAAAGAAACTGTTGCAAAAAAGAGTAAAATCCCATGATTGGAGGAACTCCCTGGTCAGTCTCAGTAAGAAGCTGAGATCCCTCATAAAATCCTCCAAAGCTAGTTATGAAAACAAAATTGCCACTGATTCTAAAGACAACCACAAAGCATTCTGTAGCTATGTCAAGAATATCAATGGCAACACTCATATCTGCTCCGAGTTACAGCTCAATAGCACTAAATATAGAGAACCAACTGATATTGCCAACATCCTGGCAGATAGGTTCAGTGCTAACTTTACCCCCCTCTCATCCTCCTTTGCCCCCCTCTCTATACTGGAAAAATGCAAAGTTCCTGTAATTACGACTGCACAGGTAAAAACCACACTCTCCAAAGCCAAGAACACAGCATCCATGGGACCTGATAACATCCCAGGCTGCGTTCTACATGAGCTACAGAATGAACTGGCACCCCACCTTAGCATCATGTTCAGTCATAGCCTCACCTCAGGCTTTGTGCCCACTGAATGGCACACAGTGATGGTTATCCAAGTCCACAAAGGGGGAGCCACCACAGACCCCGGGAACTACCGCCCCGTCAGCCTAACAAGCCTGGTCTGCAAGGCCATGGAATGTATCATCATGGAACTTATAAACAAAGACATTGGTAATCTCCAAACTCTGGACCCCACCCAGTTTGGGTTTGTAAAAGGCAGATCATGTCTCCTAAACCTGATAGACTTCTTTGAAGCAGTCACCAAAGCTGTAGATGAGGGTAAGGTGGTTTACACAGCCTATCTAGATCTCACCAAGGCTTTTGACACTATCCCCCACTCTGGAATTATAGATAAACTCACTAAACTATTTATAGCTCCCTGTCACAAGATGGGTTGCCAACTGGCTCACTGACAGAACCCACACTGTGAAGGTAGCAGACCCCAAATCTGACTTCATACCAGTGACAAATGGAGTACCACAGGGTTCAGTCCTGGGTCCTCTCCTGTTCGGTATCTACTTTTCTGATGTACAAGCTAACACAGAAGGTCTTTCGCTAATGAAGTTCACAGATGACTGCAAACTAGAAGCCATAATCGAAACTCCTAATGATGTGGACATCCTACAAAAGGGCCTCAGAGTCAGATGCCTGGTGTCAAATCCATGGCCTCAAGCTCAACGCCAAAAAGTGCATTGTCATCCCCTTTGGTAAAAACTCTGTGCCCATTAACTACCACATAGGTTGTAGTCTACTTAACACTGAAAGTGTGATGAGACCTTGGGACACAGGTGGACAGTTGTCTCTCCTTTGATAATCACATTGCCACAGTAGTCAGGGAATCCTTCTACATGGCACACCTCATCACAAAAGGTTTCTCATCCAGGAAAAAAGAGGCCATTGTTCCCCTCTACTCATCACTCATTAGACCCATTATAGAGTACAATGCCCCTTTTGGTATGTACCTCACAAGACATCTACAACAACTGGAAAGGCTGCAGAAATACCTCACAAAGAAGATTACTGGCCTCAAACAGGTGCCCTATGCAGACCATCTCAAAAACCTCCAGCTTTACTCTGTCGCACATCGCCTACTCAGAGGCAATCTCTACATAACATGCAAAGCTATGTCAAACCCAGAGCTGTTGGACATCCTCCACTTCAAGAAATCCCAATCCCCCCGAGCTACATGATCTAGGGACCTAAACCTTGTCACCGAAATAAACAGAACATGCTGGAGGGATATATTCCTGTCCCTGAGACTTCCCATACTCTGGAACAAAGTACCTATCTATATCAAACAAAGCTCCTCATTAGCACTCTTCAAGAAAAATCTTAATGCTTGGTTGGGAAATATGAAATTCACCCTGGGGTTCACCTCTGTGGCTCTGCTTGACAGGGGCACAGGAAAATAATTTTCTTGGGTGGTGAAAGCCAGGGTACCTTTCTGGCTAGGCTTATATAGGCCCTAGGGCCAGTAGCCTAGTACCTAACTATGAACTACCTTGCAGGTCAGACACAGATCACCCCTCAGTAATAAGATGGAAACTGAATTCAGTTGTAGGGCCTTTCATTGGTCCACATATAACATCTTTGTTGTACCCTGTATTTGTTGGTGAGAAACCTCTGAGGATGCTTCAGCTGTGGCAGGTCCCTGACAATGTACATGGTTGCTTGCTAATTTGCAAACTTTTTTTAACTTTGCATCTTCATTTTTATTCTTCAGTAAGCTCTGGTACTTAACTAGACATTCAAAATGTTTTGGGATATTAATTCAGAATTAAAATGAATGGTTTCCATGTTTTTTTTTTTTTAATTTATGTGTTTATTTTAAGTGATAAAGCAGCTGGTGTTCATTTGTTTCTTCTACTTTCATTTTTACAAGCAAATGTGATGATGCTTACTGTTTCTTAATTAGAGGCAAAACACTATATAGTACTTGTTTCTATCTTTTTTAATATATCCCTCGGCTGAGTGTACATTTATGGAAGGTCAATTATGTGCCTTACAGGTATCCTGTCATGCTGCTTAATCCATAACAAAATCCCTATCATATGTTACTGCTTTGATATTTTATCTCTTTCATATGACATTTTTGTGAATCATGTGACTTTGAGTTATGGAAACTTTAATTGTACTATACTCTTTCTGTTTACAAAAGCATACAGTATGGGACTGTATCACATAAGTCTGATATTTTATCTTTTAGATATTATTTATATAAGCCAACACCAGTTAACGGTGTGTATCTACTTTGATTCCTGCTTGCAAGCTGTTATTCATTGCAGATATCGTGCACATTCTATGCTAAACTGAAATGTCTCATTGTCCTTCCACTTTCCTCCTGGCCACAATATTCTTCAGTGTGCTTGTTGCAAACATAGCTGAGGGAAAAGAGAACAAGATCAACCTGTTTGCTAATGAGACAAAGGTGCAGCATTGAAAAGAGGGTGGGCATCTGTTGAATAATTTAGAAGGTCTGAACAAGTGGGTCATAAATTTTGTAGTGGAGGTTCACTGCAAACAAAGACAAAAGTACTGCACATTTACTTTTTCATCTGTGTTCCGAGGTATCACCTAGGTGGATAGAATTGAGAGCAACAGAAAAGGAGAATTCAAGAGTGTTAAGAACACCTGTATTGTACCATTGGAAGCAAAGTGAAAGGGCAGTAGTGCAGCAAATGTAATGCTGGAGTGTATTCTAATTGGGACAGACTCGAAAAGCAACAAGGTAATGCTTCCAGTCTACATGGTGTTGGTCAGACCATATCCTGAGTACTGCTTGCCATTGTGGATGCTATTAAAGGAAAATTATATTAGGCTGCTGGAAATCACTCAGGGGAAAGATATTAAAAAGTTCCATGGTATAGAAAGGAAGAAGTATGAGCAGTGGCTAGAAAATGTTAAGGTCTTCTCATTGGTCCCAGAAGAGATATGGGGAGTGGCATATAAGGAATGTAGGAGAGGTTGAGTATGTAGGCACTTTAAAGATTAGTCTCCTCCTGCCTAATGTAATGTGGTATATATCATGTATGATCTTATACACTGGTATTAATTAGAGTTAAAGGCCCATGCTAGCATAATGTTATGTCAGTATAGTTTTTATGGTTTGTTTGAAAATTTCTCTAAACAGTTGCATACAGGTTTTCATGAGACTGTAAACACCTGCTAAAGTCAGTCGTTGCATGTTGCCACATAGTTCCATTTCTGCACGTCTTGTGTTACCCATAGTGCACAGACTAACTAAGCATTGTATTCTTCCTAGCAGCAACTTATTCTTCCAACCACAGCTATACTCTCTGCTGTTTTGTTCCTATGCATTGACATCATTGGTAGCCTACAGCTTGTCTTCACTACATTGCCCAAGATAAATTCTCTTGCATACCGCCCAGAAGCTGCCATTTCCTGCATGTTAGTGAACACTGTTTTATGTGTAGTATAGAAACTACATTGAAGGGGAGGCAGTCTCTATTTAATTGTTCACTTTTTGCTGCTAGTTCTAGAAGTAAGAAAGTGACGAATCCTTGGGCCTGTCATTTCTGTTTTGAAAGCTGTACTTTAATTGCTCTAATATGTGATCAAAAGGGTGAAGTTATGTACTTGTCCTTCTGGTGTGAGAATGAAGGTATCCTATGAACTTTATAAAATAAATGCTTATTTTGAATTCTAGTCTGGTAGTCGCTATTGGCCTAATTGTCTGCATTGGATTCTGTCTCTTTAAAGAAGACTAAAGACACAAGAACAGCCTCTCTTAATAAACCTTGTCTTAACACCCACCTGTGAAACAGCAACTGCAGTCTTTCTGAAATGATCTTTGTCAGCAGTGCCCCACAAACAGCTCACAACCTGATGCAATGATTGTTTATCATTTTTTTTAATTTTGTTAACTTGAATCTTTTGACATTTTAAGAACATTCCAACCTGTACTGTACCATGCAAAAATGTTTCTGGTTTTGTTTCCTTTGTAGCAATAATTGATATGACTTTTATTTATCTGAAATGCTTAATTCTCTTTCATCTTGTTGGTCTTGTTCTAGACTTTTCCCTTGACTGTGAATATAACTAACTCATCAGGTGTTGATGGTGTGCTTTCATTTCTGTCTGTTATATTGAAAATGTTGTGTGCATGACTGTATGCCAGTGTGCATATTTTAAATTTTGATTTTTCTTGAGCAAGTATCTTGGAAGAATGTTTTCCCAAAACTAAGTGAAAATGAATGTAAACTAATAACCACATTGCCTTCAATTGGTTAAAAGAAACAAACACTGGGACACAACATTATTTGTATCAAATAAAGTATTTAGACTAAACAAATGGTTACATGTAGGGTTCCTTTAACATTCTCAATAAATTTTCTTTGAGGAGAGCCTGAAGATTAGATAGGTCTTAATAAAAGTGCATGTGGAAAGTCCACTTGACAAACTGATTATTTACAGGTTATTTTGCAGCTGATTAATGGAGGCTTTTATCTATACTGGCATGCATAGTATACTGATCTCATTAATGTCTGAAGACCTTCCTATATTGCAGCTAGTGAAATCGGTCTCTCTCTCTTTGTAATTAATACTTAATTGCATTATGCTTGATTTTTATATGTTATACTTGTAATCTGAAAAAACTTTGATATTTGTTTTCTTTCATTATGCATTGCACTATGATGTACATGCAGTATCGGATAAAATTTAGAGGGTGTTTAATTAAGCAATGACCGACGACGTCGGTGTGGTATATTGAAGATTTACCCACAGTTGGCGTGATTAAATAAAGCCAACTGTGGGTTAATTTCAATATACCACACCACAGAGTTGGTTATTGCTATTATACAATGACATTATTTAAGAAAAAAAAACACTTCTTTTTTTAAATAATGCCTTTGTATAATGCCTCCGTGTTGCCCTTCTGCATTTTTCTGGTATCCTGGGGCTTTTTCTGATGTACTGCCTATGCATATAGGACTTTTGTTCCCATGCTTACGCAGTACATCAGTGCTGTGTAAAGGTAGCAAGGGAGAAAGGAAGATCTGCATTGCTTTTTTTTTTTTTATTAAATTTTTTTTTTTTATTGGAATGAAAAAGAGAACCCGTGAGACTTTTAACTTGCAGGAGTGCCAGAACAGGCAAAATAAAAGGATAATCAGGTAAGTTTCTTTAGCTTTGCAGAAAGTGCTTATTATCCTGTTATTTTTGTCTGCGCCATCTCCCTCATTTATTTGAGGTCTTCCATTTTCAAAAAAAAGAAAGAAAAGTAAAAAAATAATGAGATATACTAATGGAAAAAAGTCCGGATGACCGTTTTCCGTTGGTATATTCTCGGATTTACAATGGGCCTGCTGGTTGAGCTGACCAATCAGCATACTCGTTGTGAATATTAATGGCCAGTCATTGTATAATGTGCATTTATATTGCTGCCCATTAATGATGTGATTTAAAGCTGGAGATAGACTTCATGCAGGCCCCTAACTATCTGAATATTAATGGCCAGTTACTGTATAATGTGCATTTGTATTGCCTTCTATTAATAGTGTAATTTAAAGCTGGCGATAGACTTCATGCAGGCCCCTAACTATCCTAAGTGTAAGAAGCAGTGCAGAAAGAAGTGCTGAGAACATAAAGAGAAGAAATGTTAGTATAGGCATACCTCTCAATCTCTTAGTGTAAAAAATCTGGACAAAGGGCCAACAATATGGACAGATTTTAAAAGATTGCTGTTATAAACTTAGAAACTTCCAAGAATAACAGGATTTGTGTTACCATGCATTTTCTGAAGGTTATAAATTCTTAAACTCTGATATATGTTATTATTTAGTGACTTCAGTCTTCAATGATTTGTAGGAAACCCACAAATTTTATGAGGAACAGACCAGGAACATGAGGCAAAAATTCAGACATTCTGTGGAAATTTGGACAGTTGAGAGGTACAACTATAGGAGATAGGGTCAACATTAAAAGATCACTTATAAAGCCTCTCACCTCAGTGCAAGTTCCATCCTCATTCTGAATGTCATGAAAATGTTCTTTTAATTGCTTATAAACTTCTGTGCGGAAAGGATCAGTAAGTGAGGAACACCTGAAGGAGATACAAAAAGTCCAGACTTATGACTATGTATTTGTCAGATTGGTTGGGGAAAAAAAAAGCTGAGTGACTGATCTGAATCTGGTCCAAGAATGGGATGAGTTCCTCCAAACCGACTGAGTTGACATTCCTTCTTAGCTTTATTAAGGCAGAACCCACTCTTCAGTAGAATAATCACTATCCTTAAATTTTACTGATCATGGCAGAACTCTAAATGATATATGTACTTATTCTGCCTATGATTTGAATCCTTTTACCAGCCTATATGCTGGAGGGTCAACCAGTAAGAAAGGACAGAGCAAACGTTGCTATGATTTTAGGAGAAGGTGACAGGGTGCAGTTAGTAAATTGAGCATCACTTTCTTGAAGACTATGCATTTGGCTTGATAATTCAGACAACTAAACTTGAGGAGGATGTTCCAATAGATATCCATCTAAATGCATATGTTGGTACTTGTTTGCATGCAGCTCACTTGTATGATGCATTGAATGTAGTGACCTCTGGCAAATAAAAGGGAGGAAGGTAGAGTAGAAGATGAAAAATTAGTACTCTGCTACATTTTTGATGAATGATTGTGATACCCTTCATTCAATGGCATTGTTTACTTTACCCCATGAGAATGTGACTTCAACCCACTGAGTTACATGGGGAACAGCATATGGTTCATTAATGAAATTTTTCATTCAGGACCTCAGGACAGCGCTGAGAGAAATCAAAATATATACAAAAGTATATTTCTATTAGTCTTCTCACTTCTTGTGATGTGCTGCTTCTGAGGAACTGACAAGTTGAAATCATAGGTAGACTCCAAGGCATAGGTAACATCACCACTGGTTACCGAACAGTTGGAATCTTTGGTGATTGAATTGTACCTCCATTTAGTTTTACCTTTTTGTTGTCTCTTTTTTTGTGCTATTTTGGTTGACCATTATTTGTTTCTTTAACTGGATTGTCTCAAGATCAGGGATCCATTCTCAGGGAAGACCTGGAGAAGAAAGCATAATGTGCAAGTTGATAGTGCCATGTTTACAATTGTTTGCAGTAGTACTGATTCAGGATGTAACATTTAGGTGAGAAGTAGAATTCATCTGCATTTTAAGTAGTAATAGTCAAGGATAAAAGACAAAATTGCTTAATTTATACATAGAGAGAAAGTATGTACACTATGTAAAGATATAAACATGTAATCTTCATATGGTACTGCCACATGGCTGTTGCTGATGCTGCACAAGGTGTTACCACAACTGTTGACAAAATGATTTGGTGTTGTCCTTGATTGCATATATGTGTATAAATGTTTTTTATGGAAATGTATCTACATATATATATATATATATATATATATATATATATATATATGCACACATACATTGACCAGCGGATTGCAAAGTGGCTGCCTAACTGATGCCAAGTTGTGAAAGTTACTGTCTCCCTCTTGGAATGTAAAATTATAACTAGTGGGGTGCCACAGGGACCAGTTCTGGGGCCTCTCCTGTATGGCATTTATTTTGCAGACATCCAAGCCACTATCCCAGAAGTGTGGTTGACCAAGTTTGCTGATGACTGTAAACTGGGTCCTAATATCCACTCATACATTGATACAAAAATGTTGAAGCAAGGGCTTGAATATGCAAATACATGATGTATCAAAAATAGCCTCAAATTAAATGAAAAAAAGTGCAGCATAGTAGTGTATGGTTGAATAATTGCTCCCACATCATAAATTATAAATGGTACTCCTCTTCAGACCAATATGGTAATAAGAGATCTAGTTACTTATGTAGATATCTCTGTAACATTCAGTTATCATGTTTCCAGCATAATCAGGAAATCCTTCTATCTGGCCAAGTTAATTTCCAAGGAAATATCTTCAAGGTCCAAAGAAATCATCCTACCATTGTACTTTTCCCTTATCATACCTATCACTGAATAATATGTCCCTATAGTATGTACATATCCAAGCATACTGCTTAACTGGAAAGGCTTCAAAGATTTCTAACCAAGAAAATCAAAGGTCTTAAATACGTAAACTATCCCAATAGATTAGCATGATTCTTATACCAAGAATCCTACTGATTGCTGAGAGATAACCTGCTTCTCAGTTTTTGAGTCATGAAAGACCCCGTCCTGTTTGACCTTCTGTTTCTTCACAAAACCAGTGGTTCTGCAAACACCCATACTTGAAACAACACCAACAAATAAACAAGAGATGGGTGACTTTAATTACCACACTATTAAGTGGAAATCACATATATGACACCACATATGCATGCATAAAGATTCCTGGATTTTTTTAAATACAAACTCCCTGAGCCATATTGTTAGTATGCCTTTCAGGGTCCAAATATACTGGTTCTGGTCCTCCCTAATATGGGAGAATGCTGCACAACCCCTAGTTCTCTCTGGTAAGGTCAGACTATAAAATGATCTCCTTTGAAATAATAATAAAAGCCGTAATCCCAGCTTACCCTGGAATGTTCAGGAACTACTATAAAGCTAACTTTCTACTATTAAGTGATAACCTGGTAAAATCCTAAGAAAATTGCTGCCTGTGCAGAACACTTCACAGAAACCCTATGCAAGCACATTAATAGCTGCATGCAAGCAACTGTACCCACCAGCATTAACTACAGAACTAACTCAGAAAACAAGCCACCCTGGTGGAATCACAGCATCAAGAGGCTGTATAACAGAAGGAAGAAAAGCATGGCAAAAATTATGAGGTGCAGCACCCAGTAAGATAGAAGCACTCTCCTCAAACTAAAACAACTCAGGGGATAAATAAAGTCTACCAAAGCCAACTTTGAGGTAAATTTGGCCTCCCAGGCCAAGGATAGCCACAGGGCATTCTTTAGCTGTGTCTACAACCTCAAAGACAATATACAATTGTGTGCTGTGAAGAGCTCATTTTTAATTGTACCACCTACTGCCAGACACATTCAGATCTAATTTTACCCCTCTCTCCCCCTCAGGAAATACCATCAAATATAACCCCTAGAATTAGGGAACAGGTCCTAAATGATCTCTCTAAGACAAAAAACACTATCATTGGGCCCAGACAATATCCTAGGATGCATTATAAATGGTATGAAGCATGACCTATCAGGCCATCTGTATTTGTTATTTAACAATAGCCTCCACACAGCTTCATGCCTCACAAATGGAGAACATTATCAGTCATACCTCTGCACAAAAGTGGGCCATATATAGACCCATAAATTGTGCTAGTCTCATATGCAAAGCCATGGAAAGAATTATCCTGGAAATGATCAGTAATGACATGGGAAACCTCCAGACACTGGACCCAATCCAATTTGGTTTTGTAGAGGGGAGGTCAGGCCTACTCAACTTGGTGGACTTCTTTGAAAAGTAATGGATGAAGTTAAAATGGTTCACACTACCCACCTTGACCTGGCCAAGGCATTTGACACACTACCCCATTCAGGCATTGTTGATAAACTCAGGAGGTTAGGTATAAACCCTTATGTCACCCAGTGGATAGACAACTGGCTCACAGTACCCAGGAAGTTAGACTTTGAGGTGTCCACCTCTATAAAGAGGCAAGTCACAAGTATAGTCCCTAGGGGATCAATCTTAGAACCTCTCTTTTTCAGCATTTACTTCTCTGTCAAGGACAATGTCAGGGGTCTTGGCTGACTAAATTTGCAGATGACTGCAGATCAGGAGCTGTCATTGAATTCCCCACTGACACAGATATTCTGCAAGAAGGGCTGTCACAGACAAACAACTGGTATCAGAGCCATGGACTAAAACTAAATACCAAGAAATACATAATAGTATCCCGCAGAAAGTCATCCAGCCCTGGTAACTGTCATATTGGTAACACATCCCTAAGAATTAACACAGAAGTCAGGAACACATGTAGACAGTAATCTAGCCTTTGACCATCACATTCATAGGTGATTACTAGGCTAATGGCACAGGAGCCTTTACAAGCCTAACCAGTAATACCCAGAATATGACAGTATTATATCTAAATTCCCCAGTTATGGGATGGAGTAGTATCAGAGTCCTGGGTCATTTTCCAGACTGCTTCTGCCCATAAGGGACATGGGCAGTACCCTGGAAGTGAATTTATGGTTCTTCACCCATTTATCCAAAGTGAGGGATGGGCTTTGTTTTATGAAGAATGGAAGTTTTATTTCATAGATGGTGTAGCCTTTGGAATATGAATCTCTCTCTCCAGCACATTTTGTTAGAGTCACAAATAAGGTTCAGTTCCATTGAACTTGTAACCCTTGTAAAGTTAACAAATTAATCAGGGCTGGATCAGAGAATGCCTTATAAGTCAGGCACAAGTCACCTCTCAATAAACGATATGAGACTGAGTAAAGGGATAGGGCTTTTAGTTGGTCTGCATAAGACATGTGCCTTACATTTCATATCTGTTTTAGTGAGAAACATCTGGGGACATTCCGGTTGGTGTAAATGCCTGGTTAAGTACATGCAGAAGGGAGCATTGTACTCAGTTATTGGCTTGATGAGGGCCAAATACAGTGGCACTATGACTTACTTATAAGTTGAGCCACACAGAAGGATGTCCTCACTACTGTAGCTACCTGGTGGTCAAAATTAGGGTTACTAACTATCTGTGTTCCTAGGTCCCTCACTACTGGGTCTACTTTTAGGGTTTTGCTATCGATATAATTTGCATGGATATCTGATTTGCTAAAGGGTATGATTATGCATTTTTAGCATTTATTCTCGGGCCATGGTTTTGGCACTAGTCGTTTGTCATTTTTAGGTCTGCTGGTAGGATGTCAACATCATTTGAGGATTCAGTGATTACTTCCAGTTTACAGATGTCTGAGAACTTGGTGAGTCAGAGGCTACCAACATTAGCCATCACTTCAGAAAAGTATATACCAAACATGAGGGTTCCCAACACTGAGCCCTGTGGGACACTACTAGTAATAGGTTTCTTATTGGAAGTGGATTCACCTATTTGGACATGTGTCCTGTTAGTGAGCCAGTTTACTTTCCATTTGATGATGTAGGGATTTATGCCTTCAAGTAAGTTTATCTATGATCCCTAAGTTGGGGATTGTGTCAAAAACTTTGGCTAGGTCTAGATAAGCAGTTTGCACCATTTACCCTTATTGATGGTCCTGATGACTTTCTCAAAGAAGTCCACAAGATTGAACAAGCAAGACCTCCCTTTGACAAAGCCAAATTGGGTCTGGTCCAGTGTTTGATCATTACTGATCAGGTCCATGATAATTCTCTCCATGGTCTTGCAGATAAGGCAAGTCAAGCTTATGGGTCTGTAGTTTCCTGGGTCAGTTAATGGCCCCCCTTGTGCAGAGGGATGACTGTTGCAGTCCTCCATTCCTCTCAGACAAAGCCCGTCCATAGGCTGTGGTTAAAGAGGTTTTCTAGTGGCCCTGATAGATTCTGTTTTAAGCTATTTAATAAGCATCCTGGAATGTTGTTGGGACTGATGGAGTCTGTGTTTTTGGATTTTGTGAGTGCAGTAAGGACATCATAATGACTGGTAGGGGGGGGATTTCTTTGAGTGTAGTAGGAGGTGATGGGGGGGGGGGGGTTGAACTGAACTTGTCGACCAGCAGGTTTGCATTAGTTTCAGGCTAGGTGTAAATGTTGTCATTCATGATTAACTCAGCACATTGCTGAACATTTTCCCTGAGGTTACGAATATAATTAAACAAAGCCTTATGGTTATATTTCACCTGGCAGGCTGTCTGTGCCTCATAGTTTGCTTTGGCAGATTTGACCTGCTTTCTAATTTGTTTGTTTAGACAGGTGAGTGCCTGCACTGTTTTGTCTGTTCCTTGACTTTGGAGAGGATTTTCTTTTCCTTTTGTTGAATAATCTATTTAAGTTAGTGGTCCACCAGGTTGATTTGTTTTTGCCATTTGTCATAGGTTTGACTCGGACAGGTACTGCCTCCTCTGGAGCTATGAATGTAGTTGTACAGTGCTTTTGTGTACAGCTCAGAGTAGGCCTTAGTGTCATCTGGGTTCGGAGGGGCTTGGAAGTTTGATAAGCTGTCTCTTTGAGGTAATTGGCCTTGGCAGGGAGGGAGCAGCATGCCCCACGTGCTTGTGAGTACTAGGTCTAGGATATTTGTACCAGTAGTTGGGGAACTAACTAGTTGCTCCAGGGTGTTTACATTGATTAAGTCCAAAAACCTCTGAGCAAGTGAGTTATAGGTTGTATAACTCTCTCAGTTTATGGAGGAGTAGTTGAAGTCAGCCGTAAGTATGGTGTTAGGCTGAATGTTGAGAGATTCCAATAGTTAGGTTGAAGGTGCGGTTTTCCAGATGGTTTGCCATCAAAATTTCGTAGGCTCATTCTCGAACAGCATGTGGCCAAAGGTACATTTTCAAAGTTTCAGAATGCCAAACTGGAATAATACAAAATCATAATAAAGAAAGTAAAGCTTGATTCGTTATTATGAGTTCAGCATTGTGAATGGGGATTGCAGTACAGTGAGGATGAGGGAAGTTACCCTATTCCTCACTGTAGTGCAATTTTGGAGATGATATATGTATATATGTATATGTATATATATATATATATATATATATATATATATATATATATATATATATATATATATATATATATAAATTTGCAGGGGAGCTTGCCCCCCTTCTAAAATGTAAACAGACATACATACTTTCGAAACCAGCAGTCTGGTATGTCAAATGTTGATCGCCATGTTTCTAACCTTCGACATTTAGGTTAGATGTTGGTTTTGTTTTCAACATTTTAGTTCAGTCTTTTGCTTAAAAAATGTTTTGCCTTTGACATTTTGATGGCAAAACTTTCCAGACTCATGTTAGGGGATCTGTAGCCAACAAGAATATGATAGGGGTCACACCTATGGTTAGTTGGGTATGGAAAAGCTCAAGCAAGTAATTTTGTTGAACTAGTCAAGCAGTGCACTTTTCCTTTATGAACATTGAGACACATTCTCCCTTTGCTTTATCCTGAGCTGAGGAGGATGAAAATGTATGAAAGGCATTGTAGCCTTTGATAGCTGGGGTGCTTTCTATGGTTCTATGACTGCACTTATGTCTGCAGTCTCTGGGGTGAGCAGTGCCTCCAGAGAGTGCAGTTTTTTATTTAAACTCCTAGCATTGACCAGCAGTACCTCTAGGTAGTTGTGAGTGATATTTGTTATGTTGGAGAGTTTAACAACTTGCCTTGGCCTAAAAAGTGTTTGCCAGTATCCAGAAGTTAAGTGGTGACAAGTGCAAACCATTTTGTGGCAAGGCATCATGGTTTGTCAATCATGTCTCCCCAGGCTGACAAATATTGGATCCCCTTTTTGTGACAGAAGAAACTAAGCCAATTGTTGAAGTCAATATTTTTTTTCTGGTACTGTGGCATCATCATTGGTGAAGGTAGTATGCTGCTACCCACCAGGGATGCATATTCAGAGAGCTCCAACATGTTTCTTTTTATGTAGTCCAGTGAGGTACATCTTAAGTCATTTACACTCACATGGACTATGACCATGTCAGACTGGTACTCGTGGTTTAATGACTTAAGTGCATGTGTGATGTTGTGGGTCCTGGCTTCAGACAGACAGCTCACTGTGATCTTCTTGTTTAGGCTGGTAAGGGGGACATCAGTATGTCTTACAATGGAATCTCCAATAACTAGAATGTTTGGTTATATGCTGTGTTGCCTTATGGGCTTGGAAGTGAGGCTGTTAATGATTTTCAGAGTTGCGTTATGTGAGGTACTCTCTTTTTTGTGTGTGCACATGGCCTCTGAGAGATGCTTTTATGAGGTCTTGAAGTTTCGAGTAGATTACAAGTGAGTACCTCTGTATATGTGAGTCTGTGTGTTTGTTCCTTAGTGCTGGTAGTGAATGTTCTGGGTGTAACACTGAAAACTTGGATTGCATTTTTTGTTTGTTCATGTGAGAGCTTTGCCTCCAATAACCTTGTGTATCTACATCTCTTACACACTGTGTTTGTATGTTCAAAAATGAAATGGTTGTCAATGAACATGAGGCAGTTACTACACTGCCTCAGGGTGCCCATATCCACCAGGCCAGAAGCAGAGATGACAGGGAAGTGCCTATCCATTATACCAGATCCTTTGTAGATGGAAAGGAATAGAGGAGAGTCACTTAAAAGTCTTAGAGTATTTAGCAGTATACTATTAAATAACCTGCTGTGGTGCTGCCTTCTTCACAAACTAGCAGCTGTTCAAGCAGCTATGAGCAGTGGAAGACTATGGAGAACATTTCCTATAGATGATTTTAAACTAGAGAGGATTGCTTAATGTTTAAGACACAGGTAACTGCATCTGAGCATTGTACAAATGGAAGGCTTTTATACCACCAGGATGAAAGTACAGTTTTGTAAAATCTTACCAAAATAGTAGATGTTCTTCCCTTCACTGTTGCAGTATTCTTCATAGAAGAGATGTCCTGCCCACAGCAGCCCGACACTCGGCCAGTATGAAAAATACAAAAAAAGATCTTGTATGTGCCGTACATCACATTTACGCACCCCATACAAAATGTAGAGCATAAAAGGGATGTACAGATGGAAATATCTAGAACCAAATTGCCCCAGAAGAGAACAGTCACCATAGGACGAATGAGTCCATGCACATCCAGAAGAAAAAATACAAATACTGTAAAAGTGAAATCACTGATATCTACTGTTATAGTAAGATTTTACATGACTGTACTATGTCCTAAAAGCTCAAGAAACAGAATGGGAGGTGGAAGGCTGAGAAGAGCCCTCAACAACCCCACATAAAATGGTTTCAGCAAAACCTGCTGTGGCCCTAGAAACCATATCTGACTTATAATGCTTCTTAAAGGTACAGTGGATATAAAAAGTTTACACACCCAGTTAAAATGCCAGTTTTTTTTATATGAAAAAATGAGACCACAATAAATCATTTCAAAACTTTTCCCACCTTTAATGTGAGCTATAACCTGTACAATTCAGTTGAAAAAGAAACAAATATGTTCAGGGAAAAATTGTAAAAAATAAAAAATGTACAATAAGCTGGTTGCATAAGTGTGCACACCCTTAAACTAATACTTTGTTGAAGCACCTTTTGATTTAATTACAGCATTCAGTCTTCTTGGGTAGAAGTTCTGTCAGCATGGCACATCTTGATTTGGCAATATTTGCCCACTCTTCCTTGCAAAAGCGCTCCAAATCTGTCAGATTGCAAGGGCATCTCTTGTGCACAGCCCTCTTCAGGTCACCCCACAGATTTTCTATTGTATTTAGGTCTGGGCTCTGGCTGGGCCATTCCAAAACTATAATTTTCTTCTGGTGAAGCTATTCTTTTGTTGATTTGGATGTATGCTTGGGGTCATTGTCATGTTGAAAGGTGAAATTCCTCTTCATCGTCAGCTTTCTAGCAGACGCCTGAAGGTTTTGATCAAAAGTGACTGGTATTTGGAACTGTTCATAATTCCCCTCCACCTTGCTAAAGCCCCAGTTCCAGCTGAAGAAAAGCAACCCCAAAGCATGATACTGCCACCACCATGCTTCACCGTGGGGACGGTGTTCTTTTAGTGATGTGAAGTGTTGTTTTGCGCCAAACATACCTTTTGGAATAATGGCCAAAAAGTTCAACCTTAGTGTCATCAGACCATAACAAATTTTCCCACATGCTTTTGGGAGACTTGATGTATTGTTTTGCTAATTTTAGTCAGGTCTGGATGTTTTTCTGTGTAAGACCATCTTGCAACCCTACCCCATAGTCCAGACATATGGAGAATACGGGAGATTCTTTTCATGTGTAGTACACAACCAGTCCTTGCCAGAAATTTCTGCAGCTCCTTCTGTGTTGTAGGTCTCTTGGCAGCTTCCCTGACCAGTTTTCATCTTGTCTTTTCATCAATTTTGGAGGGTTGTCCAGTTCTTTGTAACATCACTGTTGTCTCATATCTTTTCCACTTTTTGATGACTGTTCTATGGTATATCTAATACTGTGGACATTTTTTTGTACAGTCTCCTGACTGATACCTTTCAACAATGAGATCCCTTTGATGCTTTGTAAGCTGTCTGCAAACCATGGCTTTTGCTGTAGCAGGCAAATGAGTAAATGTCATGAAAATCCTATTAGGACAGCTGAACTTTATTTTGGGTTAATTAGAGTATCTTTAATTCATGGCAGGTGTGTACCCAAGAAGACTGAATGCTGTAATTAAATCAAAAGGTGCTTCAACAAAGTATTAGTTTAAGGGTGTGCACACTTATGCAACCAGCTTATTGTATGTTTTTTATTTTTTTATATTTTTCCCCTAACACGTTCTTTTTGTTTTCAATTGAATTGTACAAGTTATAGGTCACATTAAAGGTGGGAAAAGTTTTGAAATGATTTAATGTGATCTCCTTTTTTAATATCACAAAAATCTGGCATTTTAACAGGGGTGTGTAAACTTTTTATATCCACTGTATGTACTGAAGACCAAATAGCTTCAAGGATGGAATTGGTGTCCAACCCCTTGAAGAAGTCACCAGAAGAGGCAGCATCCCTAGTGTAATGAGATCTAAGAGAAGTAGACAGAGATTTGCAATGAAAAGAATAATAAAAAGAAATGGTCTTAGATATCCAGGAGAAGATGGGTTGCTTAGAAATTATCAAACCCAAAGACTTGGGATGGAAGGAAACAAAAAGCTGATCAGACGTGTGAATAGTCCTAGTTTTATTCAAATAGCACCTGAGCTCCCTGTGCAAATCCAGGGTGTGCATGACCCAATCACAAACAGATGGAGGAGAAGAGAAAAAGGAAGGGAGTAGTACCATCTGATTGAAGGACAACTCATTTACTACCTTGGGCATAAAAAGGATTAATACAAAGGGACACCTTATCCTAATGAAAAAAAAAAGGTGGAATGGCCCATAAGGGCCTGGAGCTCAAAAACCTGCTGAGCAGAAGTAAGAGTCAGCCACAAAACAGTCTTCCCAGTAGAATGTTATAAAGAAGCAGACTCTGCAGGCTCAAAAGGAGCCTGAGTCTATTTTTGCAAAACAAAATGAAGGTCTCAAGGAGGAGGAATAGGTTTTCATGGAGGCCTGATATGCAGGATGCCTTTAAAAAATTGTTTGACCTCAAAACAAGAAGTCAAAGTGGGATTCAAGGGCATACAATCAGACATGGCTGAAAAATGGGCCTTCACAGAAGAATAGGCCAACCCAGACTGGAGCAACTCACACAAATATGAAAAGACAGGAGGGAAAAAGGGTCCTGGTTTTGAGTATGGCACCAGACTGAAAATCTTTTTCATTTGGATCAAAACCCTATCACCCACAATGTCAGTTGCAGAGTGGATAAGTGGGGATGGATGAGAGTTCCCTTGTCCTGTGTAATGAGATCCAGCTGGTAAGGTAACATGGTGATTGCTCCTAGCCAAATGCATTCGCTCCAGTGCAACTATTTTGAGTATGTACCTTTAACTCCTAGTGAGTGTGGCCTGAGCCTTTAAAAATTAAATTATCACCTTACAATTCTAACAAATACTCATTGACAGAGGTCAAATATCAATACAATTGTGTTTGCCATCATGTATGCTTCAAGATAAAATATTTGTAAACCTTGTATGTAGCATGGTTTTGGAATTATTAATGCAAATATGCATAAGTAATATTTGACGCCTAGAGGAGCAGTAGGAAGTAACTGCAGATGCACCTGGAGGCGTCACTCGGATGTAAGGAGAATCAGTGCTGTCTTGGCCAAAAGGGAGTAATTAGCAAGATTTTTGGGAGTCCAGCTGAATCTTCTGCAGGACTCATGGAAGCAGAGGAAGAGGAGGGAAAGCATAAAGCAACCTCCTCTTCCAAGGAAAGGAAAGAGCATCCATCTTCCATGCCAGACAGAAGAGAGGAAGCTGCCTATTCAGAGGAGAGGCAAAAAGATCTACATGAGGAATACCCCACCAGTGGACAATGTCCAAAAACATGTCTGTGAAGCATCCATTCAGAAGCCTGTATTTTGGACTTGCTCAGAGAGTCTGCCTTTAGATTGTGCTGTGAAAGAATATATACTCCCTGAATAGTTAATAGATGACTGAAAGCCACTTCCCAATCCTGAAACACCACCCTGCAGAGTAGGTAAGATTTCATGCCCCCTGCTTGTTGATATACCACATCACTGTAGTGTTGTCTGTGTACACCTTCATGGGGTCTGGAGAGAACATGGGGTGAAAAGCCTGAAGGGCCAAAATCAGAGTGCTCATCTCTTTGATTGATATGATCTGACTTCTGATGGGAAGGCCAAAGACTCTGAAACTGCAGGTGACCAAGAGAAGACCCCAACCCCATGTCTGAGGCATCAGTGAATGGGTCTATATCATATGAGCAAATTGCACAAATTGCGAACGCTCATATCGAACATACCGGACTTCGAACTTCCTATTGTGGGGGGGCTGTGTCCCACACACCCCCTGTTAAATGTATATTCCAACTCCAAGATTGCACTACAGTGAGGAAAAAGCAAATATCCCATTCTTCACTGTACTGCGATCTCAGAAAAAGCACTTCGAGGTCCGGTACATTCGATATTATGAGTGTTTGCAATTTGTGCGATTCACTCATATGATATAGACCCTCAGTGAACAGCTCTTTACAAGGGACTGAAGGCTAATAAGGGCTGGCCTGGGTTGAGAATGAACTGTTGAATTCATCACTTAAATTCCTTCTTGAGACAGGAAAGGAGAGGTACACTGAAATTCAGAGGGTGATGATGCTGCAGCCAAACTGACTTGAAGTACCACTGAAGCTTCAGCATATGCAGTCTGGCAAGAGGAATCATTGGAATGGAAGAGGCCATGAATCCCAGGGCCTAAAGAGACCCCCTGGCTGTCATGACAGAGGAAGAAGAGACTGAAAGAAGGCTTTCAACTACAGTAACTTTGGAGGCAGAAGAGAGGCGGACATTGGCACCATCTGACGCTTTCATCCCAGATGCTCATGATCCTGTGTGGAAGTCAGGGTGGGCTTTTGGAAGCTGATAGTAAACCCTAGACTTTGAAGAAGAGATGGTGAACTGCAGATCCTTTAACAATTATAGGTTCACAGATGTTCAGTAGGCTAACGACCACAAAAGCCTTTTTAAGCCTAGCCATGCATCCCAAATCTCACACAAGTTCTGATACCCTTTATGATTGTAGGCATGGCCCTTGGGAGATGAACCATTTATGGGTTACCTGTTTGCATCAGAGACATAAGCAACAAACCAGGGATGCATTTCCGGTTTCCCATCCAATCATCCAAGTTGCACTTGAATTGGATTAGGGAGGAACTCTGCTTCACATGAATGGGGAGCCTGTTCCATAGATGAGGTAGTATTTGGGATGCATACCTATCTCTCCAGCAGGTCCTATTTATATCACAGGCAAGGTTTAAATCTTTAGAATGGGTATTTGTTTTGTGGATATGCAGGAGGTCCATCAGAGTGGGATCTGACAAAGCCCTGTATGCCAGGCATAGATCTCCCCTCAAAATCATGTAGAAGTCAGAATACAGGGATAGGGCCTTGAGGCGGTTTGCATAGGATATATTACTTATGCCCTGTATTCTTTTAATGAAGATTCTCTGTGGACATTCCAGTTGGAAATTCCTGGTTAGGTACATACCAAAGAGGGCATTGTACTCAATGATAGGTCTGATAAATGCCGAATACAGTGGAACAATGTCTTCCTTGGAATTAGATGCCATACGTTTGTTTATAAGTTGCACAACATAAAATGATTTCCTCATCACTGTAGACACTTGATTATCAAAGGCTAGATTACTATCTGTGTGCCCCTAAGTCTCTGGCTACTGGGTCAACTCTAAGGGGTGTGTTGTCAATATGATGGTCACCAGGGATGGATGACTTCCCAAAGGATACTATTATGCATTTCTTGGCATTTAGTTTTAGTCCATAACTCTGACACCAGTTGTTTGTTTGTGTTAGCCCCTCCTGAAGAACATTTTTGTCAGTGTATGATTCAATGACCGCTCCTAATTTGCAATCATCTGCAAATTTAGTCAGCCAGAGACCACTGACATTGGCCTTCTGAGAAGTAAATGCCAAAAAGGAGTGGTCCAAGGACAGATCCCTGAGGGACTCTACTTATGACCTGCCTCTTTGTAGAGATGGACTCCCCAGTTCTAACTTCCTGCGTCCTGTCTATGAGCCAGTTGGCTATCCACCGGGTGACATACAGGTTTGTACCTAACCTCTTGAGTTTGTCAACGATGCCCAAGTGGAGTATTGTGTCAAATGCCTTAGCCAGGTCAAGGTAAGCAGTGTGAACAAGTTTGCCCTCATCCATTGCTTTGGTGACCTTCTCAAAGAAGTCTACTAGGTTGAGTAGGCATGATCTGCCCTTGAAACCAAACTGGGTTGGGTCCAGTGTCTGAAGGTTTACCATACCTCTGTTGATCACATCCATGATAATTCTTTCCATGGCTTTACATATAGACTAGTGAGACTTATGGGTCTGTAGTTTCCATGGTCTGTAGATGGCCAACCTTTGTGCAGAGGGATGACTGTTGCCTTTCTCCATTCATGAGGTATGAAGTCTGTTTGGAGGCTACAGTTAAATAGTAATTCCAGAGGCCCTGATAGGTCATGTTTCATGTTATTTACAAAGCATCCTGGGATATTGTCTGTGCCCATTGATGCAGTGTTCTTGGTCTTAGAGAGAGCATTAAGGACCTATTCCTTAGTGATAGTAGGTAGAGCTATATTTGATGATATTTCCTGAGGGAAGGTTGAGGAGGAGCTGAATTTATTAGCCAGGAGGTTTGCTATATCTTCTGGCTCAATATAGGTGGCTCCATTTACAATGAACTCTGCACATAATTGTGTATTTCCTTTGAGGTTGAAGACATAGCTAAAGAATGCCTTGTGGTTGTCCTTGGCTTGAGAGGCCAAACTTACCTCAAATTTGACTTTGGTAGACTTTATTTGTCTTCTGAGTTGTTTGTTTAGTTTAGCAAGAGTGCTTTTATCCTGTTGGATGCTGCACCTCCTAATTTTTCCCATGATTTTCTTCCTTCTGTTATGCATCTGATTGAGAGAAAGTACCTGAAGCAACAGGTCATTTAGATAAGGAAAAATCTGAATGCCTTGTAGACTACAAAAGGCAATCACAGGAGCTAGGCATTTTGTGAATATCCTTGGGGCAGTAGAGAGGTCCAAGGGCAAAGCAGAGAACTGAAGATGAAAGGAAGACACAGAGAAACATAAAAACTTCCTGAAGAGATGGTGAATAAGGATATGAGGGTAAGCATCTTTCAGAGCTAAGGTCACCAGAAAAGCCTGGGGTAATAAAAGAGGAAACAGAGTTTGAAGAGTAAGCATCCAAAAAGAAGGAATCTCTTGAAAGGTGTTGTGCAGGGAGAGATCCAAAATAGGTCTCCGAGTGCCCTTCTTTCAAGGAACCAGGAACATCCTGGAATAAAACCCCCTTCCTACTTGGGAAGGGGGGAACTGTGAAGGGTCGCTTGATTCAACAAGAACTTCTGGGAAATGAGGAAGTTGCTCTGGAGGAGGTTGAGGTTGAGGAATCCCTGAAAAGGAGGGAATGATTTCCATACCATGTAGTAACCCTGAAGGATGATAGAAAAAACCCAAGAGTCTGAAGTGATGAGGAAGCTAATTGGAAAGACAAAGGGGCAGCTGAAGAGACAAAGGAACCTGGTCTAAAAGAAGGGGTGAATGATCAAAGAGAAGTAGGCTTGTCAGATAAAGGAGACTTCTGGTCCACAGAAATCTTAAAAGCCTTAGTAGAGAGGATCTGCCTCCTACCCTCCCTGCCCTTAGGGGTCTGGTGGGGTTACCTGCAAACAAAAGCAAACCTAGAAGGATAATTCCTCTTGAACTTAGGGTTTGGAGAGACAAAAATATGTTTAAGGTCTTGCAAGGCTTTGCCCTCTCTTGAAGAGACTTAAATATGTCAGCAGCAGCAGTCCCCCAATGATGTGTATTATCCAAAGGAGAATCCAGCAACTTGGCCTTAATGGCCTCAGGTAGAGACTGGAGACAAAGCCAAGAATAATATCTCAAGATGGGCTTAAAAGTTGCTTTCCTTGAAGAGGCATTAGCAGCATCATAGCTGCACTTAATAGAGTGGTGAGTCACTTGAGAAGCAGTATCCAAAAAAGATAAGGCAGAGGATTTGACATCAAACTCATAGAGGGCAGAGATAACCTGACAAGCTTGAGCAATTGAGGCCAGAGCATGCCTGGTTATGTGAGTCTGGTAATTAATAGCCCTAAAGGCCAAAATAGAAGCAGTGTAAACTTTCTTGCTAATCTTCTCTATTTTCCTACTGTCCTTATCAGAAGGCAAAAGTTTGGTAGATGGCAATAGTTTAGTAGGTTTGTTGGAAGAGACTGACACAACAGCAAGATCAGCAGAAGGACATTTAAATAAAAAATATGCAATCCTCAGGAATTTTATAGAATCTATCAGGTTACTTAGGAGCAGGAGGCTGAGAATCAAGAGACGTGGAAGCAGCAATGAAAGTATTTAACAAGGCAGCCAACACATAAGAAACTATAGATGGTTTAGGAGTATCCACCTGAAGCAACTCATAATATCTTCTCTGACTATCAGTCAGTTGAGAAGAATCTCAATTAAATAATTCCATCATCCTAGCAACTGTGTCCTCAAATGACAATTCCTTGACAGGACACTCAGGGCTAACAGACTTCTCAGCATCAGAACCATAAGGCAAAGGCATCTGTCAAGAATAAGACAAAGACCCCTCACTTGTTTAGAAGGGGTTGAGGTCCAAGGAGGAGCGGGTACTGAAATCCCTTGAGGAGGCTTTAGGACCATTAAGACAGAAAACAAGCCCTAAGTAAATGCTTGCCATTCATTTTGAGAATCCATAGATTTGACTGAAAGATGCTTCAGTTTTTCTTTTCTTAGAAGGGTCATCAACCCTAACAAATACTGGAGGGTTCTGACCCTTGATGAGATTTGAGAATAGAATGTGGCATGTCCTCCCTAACCATTATCTAGAGAATCCCTCTAGGACTCTTCGAGATTATCAACCACTCTTTCCTCTCAACGTGCAGAGCAGATGCCTGCAAAGCTTCAGAGAATGTGCAAAGATATGGATCCATGCCGGCCTCCAGTGGGGTTGTGGCAAAGTATCCAATGTAAACTCCAACCAACTACAGAGTTATTACCTACTTCTAGAGGGATGTCTGGTGGTGGCTGGACAGCTAAAAAATCTGGCTGAGACTTCTGGTCCACATTCATACCTAGCAGGAGTATCTCAGAGTTAAAGGAGTCTGTTGTGATACCCTGGGCTAACTGTTTTACCCGTTGGTTTTCAGTATAAATGGCCAGGGAAAACAAATAGCTTCTGAGTGTCTTAGGCACAAATACCTTACAGATACTACAAGAGGTGATGTTCCTTTTGGGGAATTTGCTTCCCACATTGACCTCTCCCCCTTGGATGACATGAACTCTAGGTAGTAAAATAAATTACAAGAAAAGTAAAAAAAAAAAAAAAATTCCCAACGGGGAACTTATCTGGTGTTGCTAAATATGCAGTACAGCAACAAGGTGTTCAAACCAACTGCCAAAAACAGAGTTCGAACTGGCAGCAAAAGAAGTTCTAAGTAGTTGCATCCGTACTTCTCTTTTATGCCCTATGTTCCATATGGGGAGCATAAATGTGACATACAGCACATACAAGATCTTTTTTAGTCTTTTTCCTAGTGGTTGACCAGTGAGCTGCCATGGGCAGGACATCCCTTCTATGAAGAATACTGCAAGAGTGATATAGAAGGACATAGACTTTTACACAGTTAAGCCCTCAGGCCAGTCAAATAAACACAAAATAAGCCTTACACCAGCAGTTCCCAACTCAGATGGGATGAATCAACCCTCTGCTCCCACCAGAGTGCAGAAAACAATCGTTCTTAATGTAAAATGAACTAGTTTTGAGTTTGTGTGGAAACAGATGCTTTACAACAAAAGGCAGAATTCCTGCAGTATCAGGAATACTTATGAATAAGTTCACAAACCCTGAGGAAATTTCCCAAATACAGAAAAATGTATGCAAATATTGAATTTCTACAAACACTGAAAAAACTTTGCAAAATTTAGAAATATTTTGGCAAAGTCAGGAGAACTTTGGCAAACTCAGAAAAGCTTTTGCAGTACCAGAGAAGGTTAGGAAATATCTGAATACTGTTAAATGATCTAAAAGCAGTATAGTCACAAACAGATGGTGTTTCTTTAACAAGTGCAGGCTGAAAAACAGTGATAAATTCAACAAAATCAATAAATGTAGTACAGAACTGTTAAATAACACTGAGATAGAGCAAGTGCAATATATATATATATATATATATATATAAAATCAGCTCCACAGATTGTTTTAGATGAACCCAAGGTCTTGTAATCACAGGTGTACAAGTGAGGCACAGGGAAGTTCTGAATAAATGAGCAATGTCTCACATAAATGTAAGGCTTTTACACCACTGGGATGTAGTGAGGAAATAATTAATTTTTGTGCAGTGTGTAAACAAAGGTGTGGCATCTAGATCCAAGGAGGTCATTGTTACATTATAGTCAGTATTCATCAGACCTATCATTGAGTACCGTGCCCCCTTTGGTATGTACCTAACCTTGAACATCCAGCAACTGGAATGTTCACAGAGGTGCCTCACTAAAGAATACTAAGCAACATGGCTTATGCAGACCATCTCAAAGCCCTATCCCTGTATTCTGTCTCGTACAGGTTATTTAAGGGAGATGCCTGGCATCTAAGGCATTGTCAAACCACACCCTGATGGACTTCCTCCATATTCACAAAACAAACAGCACCAGAATCACCTGTTCAAAAGAATTAAACCTTGCTTGTGATATGAATAGGACCTGCTGGAGACACTGGTATGTATCCCAGATCTGACCCCATACAGGCTTCTTATCCATGTGAAGCAAAGTTCCTTCCTAACCCAACTCGTGTAACTTGGACATTTGGATGAGGAACAGGACATTTCATCCCTGGTTTGGCACCTATGTTTCCAATGGACACAGGCAGTCTATAAATTGTTCATCACCCAGGCCTCTGCTTGTAAATGTTTCATCTCCCAAAACACTGCTTACACCTATCAAGGGTACCAGAACTTGTCAAGAGATTTGGGATGCATGGCTAGGTTTAAAAAAAGCCCTAATGGTTGTTAATTTAGTACACATCTATAAACCTATAAATTTGTTGGAAGGATAAATTCTAGCTCAACATACTCTTTACCTAAGGAATAAGTTACTACTACAGCTCAAATAAGGCACTACTTTGCCCCCCATTAAGGCTAGTGTTGATGAGTGGATGGGTAAATACAAATTTATGTAAAGGTTGTCATGTATGGCTCTGTTCTATTTTAAATTTGCCTGCTTAAGGGTGTATATAGCTGGAATCATATGGTCCCTGTGATTGCCTGCCAAGTATGTTCCATTGTTTTTAAGTTAACAGGGTAATAGCTTTTAAAAATCTTAATGTTATTTCATATATGATTGGGAAGGTTATTCCAGATTTTACCAGTATTGTATTTGAAAAAAGGTATCAGCATAAAAATTATGGAATGGTGGGAGACTTACCAAGTTGATGTCCAAGGATCGAAGTTTAAGAGAAGTTATGTATCATTGCAGAGAGTAGGAGGAGGATATGTAGTTTACGCTCGAAGGTGATTCACATGATGGTTTGTCGGTCACCGTAATGTAGTCTTATGGCACAGCAGGATGCAAATCTAACATAGTCATGTTTTATTTTCCAATGTCTGCAGGTTACCCTCTGTTAAATTTGTGTAGATGATACAGCCATATAAGATTTGAAGAAAAGCAGGGAATTGATAAGATTTAATCAAGTGGTAGGGGTGAGGTATGTCCTGATTTGATGTAAGCTCCCAAGCAGATACTTGAATTTTTTGACTATGGATAAGATTTGCTTATATGTTATGTTGTTGGAACAACTCTTAACATAGATACATTTATTTGAGGTGGTTGGAAAATTAAATTAGTGTTAGCTTTAAAAGATACCTGATTTGAAGCATTGCTGCCATAAATAAAAGCATTATTTCCTAAAAAGAACTATATAAAAAGAATAGAGAGACTAATATAGCTCACTGTGGTACCCATTTGTTTATGTATATGTGATTAAGAATGTGTCTTTGGTATGACCCACTGCTTTCAGTTTAAGTAAGTTTGGAAATGCTGCATTGCATTTTGGTGCAGTCCAGTGAATTGCAATCTGTTTGCCAAAACAGTCATGTCTTCTAGCATTGAATATTATAAGTTCAGGAGCAAAACAGTAGTGACATCGGTACTGTGTGACTTATAAAATGGGAAGTAGGAACACCTTGTATGAAAGATAGAAAAATCATGAGTAATAAGGTCATGCAGAAAAATCAGTCAGTAAAAATGAAAGAAAAATGTAGCCAAGCGAAAACTTCCACTGTGTAATTCCTTAAAACTCTTTATATTAGATGCACATGGGATATATGCAAATGACCCTTTAAGGTTCATAGGATGATACTAGGCTATTGGGCCAGAGGTGCTTATAATCCTAACCAAGAATTTTGCCCATGTTCCCCCAAAGTCAGCACCTGTTTCCCATGTCCAGCAGGGACACAGTTGGGATCCCAGGGATGTAGTTTTTGTTTCCCTTCTTGTCCAGGTTCTTCTTAAAGTGGGCTAGTGAGGTACTCTGCTTGACATGGAGAAGGAGTCTATTCCACAGATGGGGGAGTCTTTGGGACACAAATCTATCCTGACAATAAGTTCTATTAATGTAACAGACCAGGTTGAGGCCTTGCATGTGTAGCTTGACTTATAGATTTGCAGCCACTCCATCAAGGCTGGGTCTGAGACGGTCTTGTATGCCAGACACAGGTCACCTCTGGACAGTCTGTATGAGACTGAGTAGAGGGACAGGGCTTTTAGCCTATCTTTATAGGATAGGTGTTTAAGACCCTGGATTTTCCTGGTCAGGAACCTCTGTGGTCTCTCCAGCTGCTGCATGTGCTTGGCAATGCACATGCTGAAGTGGACACTGTACTCGATAATGGGTCTAATAAGGGAGGAGTACAGGGATGTTATGGCCTCCTTGTTTCTGGATGAAATTCTCTTGCTTATGAGGTGGGCCATGTAGAAAGCCTTCCATACAATGGAGGCAATGTGGTGGTCAAATGTCAGGTTATCAACCTGAGTACCCATGTCCCTCACGACTGATGGAATGCTTAGTACATTGTTATTAATGTGATAATTAATGAAGATGTCATTGTCTCCAAAAGGGATAATGATGCATTTCTTGGCATTCCGTTTGAGGCCATGCTTCTGGTAACAGTCATTAGTTTGGGTAAGGCCCTCTTGGAGGATGTTCACATCACTAGGGGAATTTAAGATAGCACCCAGCTTGTGGTCATCTGCAAACTTCATAGGGTCATAGGTTAGTACTAAGCTAACTGCCCTTGTGAGCCATTTTAAGCCTAGCCAATTACCCCATTGTGAGACTCAAACCCTGCACCTTGTGTTTGTAAGGCAAACACCTTAACCATTAGGCCACCCTCCAACCCTTGTTCAGCACAGACCACTGGTTTTGGCATGCACTTCAGAAAAGTATATCCCAAACAGTAAAGGCCCCAAGACAGATCCTTGGGGTACGCTGCTTGTTATGGGTCTACTACTAGAAGTGGCTTCCCCTATTTTGAGTGAGTGGGTCCTATCAGTGACCCAATTAGCTACCCATCTGGTGACATACAGGTTGATGCCTAGTTGGGAGAGTTTATCTATTATGCCTGAGCAGGAAATAATGTCAAAGGCTTTGGCTTAGTCAAGGTAGGCGGTGTGTATCGTCTTCCCCTCGTCCATGGCTTGTAGAACCCAGCTGATGTCCATAACCATTACGCTGCCTGCAAATTATCCTAACAAACTAAAACAATGAGTAAAAAGGTCACACAGAAAAACAATCAGTAAAAAATGAAGAAAAATCTAGCCAGCTAGAGTTTCCACTGTGTGATTCCTTAAAGCTCTTATATTAGAGGCACATGGGATATATGCAAATGGCCCTTTAAGGACATCAGGTGTTTCAGCTATATGGCAGTTCTGAATGCCCATGACTTTCTTTTGAAGTCTGTTGTGGACAAATTCAGGTCAGTAAAGCCAACCCCCACTAGCTGTGTACATGCATGTTTCAGCCTTCTTATGACCTCATCAGCACAGCATAAGTGGAATGTTTGGCTAACATTTAGAAACACAGACACCCTAATGGTTATGCACATCAGCTAGGTATGACAGCCCTGTGTTTCTAGACATTAGCCAAGCATTCCACTTATGCTGTGTTGACAAGACAAAGCCATCAGAAGGCTGAAACATGCATTGACTAGCAAGTGGGGATTGGCTTTATTAGCCTAAATTTGGTTATAACAGATTAAAAAGAAAAAAGTCATGGGCGTTCAGAACTATCATATAGGTGAAACACCTGATGACCTTAAAGGGTCATTTGCATATATCCCTTGAGCCTCTAATACAAGAGATTTGAGGAATCACACAGTGGAAACTCCAGCTTGGGAAGATAGAAAATGGATTTTTTCCCCAAAATATTTTTATTCAAAAGTTTATGGTATAAAGAAAAAGTGTAACCACATCCATTAATTCAACAAAATATCAAGTAATTATAACAAAAAGACCAGATAAATTAACATTTCTTAAGAAAAATAGAGCATAATCTTAGTTACTTTTTTGTCATAACAGTCATTTATACTTATCCTAAATGGTGATACAAATTATTTGCAAGTTCATAAAATTGACTTGTGTTTATGTACCCAGTTCAGGACACTTAGTACATTTTGAGGCTATTCTAGTTGTTGGAATGAAAGAAAATGATGGTTCAGTTTGTCTTAAAAACTGCCATCATAGAGCAACTGCACAAAAATAGGGTAGCTATCCAATTCTGTATGATTAAAGAATTAAAAACAGTCCAAGTTATTAAAAAAACTGATCATCTTGATAGATTATAATAATTATTAATACATATTATATAAGGGATTTAATATAGATTTAGAAAAGAAATACAAGGGGCAGTCTTATTCCAAATACATATTAAAGATTCTTTGAGTTTACAATCTGTTTTAGTGAGGTCCTATGTAAATGAATGCTAAAGATGCCATACTTTAATTTTAATGTAAAATGTATATCACTGGAATAAAGCTTTTCCATGGCTATAAAAAGCTTTTCCGTGGCTATATTTCACTTAACATGTCTGAAATTAGAATAGAACATTTGAAAGATTTTGAAATTGCAAAACCTGAATATATTCCAGTTATAAATCTTTATCTGAATGTGAATATTGTACAGAGAAACCAGAAGAGGACATAACATCTGTTTACTGTCAAGTTGCACAATTAGGGAGATTATTCCCTTATTTTGCTGAATTATCTAATAAAACAGTGCTGTTAGTAACCACAGGTTGGAAAAAATAATATAATGCATGGACTCTTCATAGTAAAAAAAAAGGCGAAGATGGAAAAGATCAATCCTTATACCTGACAAATATTTATGCCATAGCTGCTCCCAAACAGAGCTCATTTATTGTTTTGTGGAGAAAAAATACAATTTATGCTAATTTTAAAGCTTTGATGATAGTATAATGCATGTAAGTTAGGATTTTTAAAACCTCCCATGACTTATTATGTGAAACATTAGTACCTTTAGGCTACCACAGGAATGTACAAGTGTATAAAAAGTTACCAGAATTTTAGATGTTGACATAATCATGCCTACTGAAATTTAGCTGCAAGTGTCTCTGCCTGTCCAGCCCAGTTTGCAGAGCTCAGAACCATTCCCCTGTCATCACAGTGGATGCTGTCCACTTGGGATGTCAAGATGCTCCCACAATAAAGTCAACACCAACCTGCGCCTTTATAGAACTTTTTTGCCATGAAAAGATACAGAGAAGTCCGAGCAGAACCAAGTGTGGACTATTACAAGTGACAGCAATAGAAAATAAAGTCCCAAACCTGCTCAGGAAGAGGAAAGGGAAGCAACCAGCCTTCCCAGACAGCTATTCAAATCTGAGCAGACCCAATGCTGTGTGGGGGAGGGTGTGGGGTGGCTTGCAGAGGTTGAAAGTTAAAGTTATCCATCCCAGCTCAAGACAGCTGCAATCCAAAAGGTGGGGGTGATATGCCAGTTGGGAAGGTGAAAGGAATGTGGTGCTACAGCAGTTCTTAACATCTGCTATTATGGTAAGTTCCTATACAGTTGTAGTATGATGTCCCTTTACACTTTAGCACTTTTGGTGGATAAAATCAAGCTTATACTGTCAAAGTCACCTAATAACTAGCTGTTTAAGTGAACCTTGTAAAAACTGAAACTTAAGTGGAAGCTAAGTGAATGAAATCCCCAAGTTGTCCAAATCAAGAAAAACTGGAAACATCCAGATGAAAAAAATCTGTATATGTTTCAAAGAAAAATATTTTTATTTTCTTTTTTTAAAAGATTTTTTCTTTTTAAATGAAATATGCCTTGTGGATTTTAAGCAGTTTTATGTAGGTCATAGGTGCTGGCAGATGAGTGCTGAAAAACTGATATTAAATGTTTATACCGCATGTATTTATACATAAAACCAGAAACAGTTCTTTTTGAATCAACAAAGCCTAATTGTCTTATCAGAATATGTAACATAAAATAGCATTTCATATTATATGTCTCGTTATTCTAAAATTACCAGTTCTTAACCTTCACTCAGTGGGTGCTGTCCCCGGGAGGAGAAATGGTTGGTAGAAAAAGAAAATGAATGGTGGTGCTCGGGAGGACTGCTATCCCCCAATAAGATGGTGAGCCAGTGTAGCCAGTGAGATGTTAACATAGCTCCGAGGGGAGGAACTATCTCAACAGGAATTTGCCAGTAAGGATTAGATGGGGATTTTGGCACACTGAGGAATGGCCTTGTTTGATTGGTGGAAGGTATTAGCAGTGGGCCAATGGCAGGTGAGAAAAATATCAACCAATCGGAAGTGAATAACTTATTTGGTGGGCAAGCTTCATAGGAGGGGTAAACAGTTGGGGGGGGGGAGACTAACAGCCAGATTATGTAAGTAATTCTGTCTCTAGTGGTGGAAAGTGGACCAACCAGTAAGCTAAGTTTTTGCCTAAAAGCGAGCAGGGCATAAGCCTGTCTGGAGCTTGGAAGTTTTTGGCGGGGTCATCATATGTAATATGGAGGAGAGAAAGGGCAGTGTATGGCTGGGGAAACAGTGGCCAGTTAGATTAAAGAAGAAGGGAATACAACCATTAACATGATAGGTGGACATAGTAGTGTCTGAAAACAAATCAACGCCTGGGCTAGTAGTCAGCCTGTGGCAGTCAGGAAGAGGGATGGTGCACCTGTCCAGCACCAGGAAGGAGGTGGTCTTGATGTAGAAGACCTGTATACAGTGCTCCCCCACATAGCCGGCTTTAGGCCTAGGCCAACTAAGTGGTCGCCTAGGGTGCCACTGTAGCAGGGGTGCTTTTCCGCTATTTATTTGGTGTAAGTAGACCAGGATAGGGCCACTGAGTGGTGTAGTGGGGAGCGCCGTGAAGCCCTTTTGCCTAGGGCACCAGCTAGCCTAAGGACGCTCCTGCTCCCCCACCATTATTGCATTACTGCTCTCACCGAATTCATTCTTTCTAGTGGTACCAGTGATAACACCACCACCAAAATTATTGATCTTACTGACAAGCAATTATTTTAGCTTTACCAACACCTTTTACAGACAGAAGAGAGGGATTTTGATGGGAGCAGCAATGGACCCAAGTCTTGCAAATGCAGCCCTTGGAAAATGGGAAAGAGAATGTGTCTACAACTAGCCATTTTGTGCACTTGATGGGCTGCTATTTAAGGTATATTATAGGTTCATAGGTTCATACTAGGCTATCTGCCCAAGGGCATTTATAAGCCTAGCCCATAGTTATGTGGCTTTCGCCACCCCTTTAGTTTGAATAAAAACTATGCCTATTATTTTGCTGTGCCTCTGTCAAGCAGTGACACTGAAGTAATCCCTGGGGTATATCTGCGATCTCCCATCCATTGGTCAAGATTCCTCTTGAACAAGGCCAGCGAGGTGCTCTGCCTCACATGTACCGGGATTTTGTTCCACAGCATAGGGAGTCTCTGGGTGATGAATCTGTCCCTCCAGCACATTCTATTTATAACTGTGTCAAGGTTTAAGTCTCCCGCCCTTGTGGTTCTGAGGGATCTAGATTTTTTGAGGTGAAGCATATTCATCAATTCTGGGTTTGACATGGCCTTATATGTCAGGCACAAGTCACCTCTGAGCAAGCGGTATGAGACTGAATAGAGCTGGAGTTCTTTCAGTCGGGCAGCATAAGACATATTTTTGTGACCCTTTGATGACATATTTATTGTCTGAAATAGCACAGAGGACCAACTTAATGATTTTTTTCACACACATTAATGGATCTACAGATTTTCTCCACTTCACATATTTTTTCCATAAATCAAAAACAATATTCTTGGACCTGGACATTTCAAAACCAAAATGTTCAGACAGACTCAGCAATAACCTTTACAGAAAACCCACTAGGGTAAACATTTTACTACACAAGCCAAGTATGCACCCTTAAGAATGTAACCAAATCTCAGGGTTTGAGGATGGCAAAAGTGTTGAAGGAAATCGAAGATTTCACTAAAAACCTAGGGGACCTAGAGAAAGATTTCTTTTCCCAGGGATACAGCCTGAATTTCATCAAAAGCATACTTAATCTGATTGGTAAAAAGAAATGAAATGACCCAAATTATCCCAACAGGAAAGATAGAACAGTTAGGACTAGCAGGAATTCCAGCTTAGGCATAGAGACATTTCAATGACTATTACCTACTCTCTTGACAACAAGGACTTGATGAAGTTTGTGAGGAATAATTGAGTCATCTTGACTAGTATCCACACTGTAAGCCATGGGATCCCTAAAAGACTGAGGTTCAGCATTAGAAGGAACAAAAACATCAGAAATTATGTGGACAGCACAATGAAGATTGAACCAGGAGAACTGTTCTGCAAGATTGGGAGTTACAGTTGTGGCCCCCCGCAATTGTTCATACTACAAACTGATGAGAAATTCATCCGGCTTCCACTGCCCCAGCACCAATAAATTCTACATGAGTGTAGACCACCGCAACTGTAACATGGAGGGACTGGTGTACAGGGCTCAATGCACAAGATGGCCTACTTTCTACATTGGCAAAATGGTAAATAAACTAAAAACACACATTGCCAGGCATTTGATGGATATTAAGCATAAAAACATCCTGGATGTCTTGGCAAAACACCACAGCATCCATCCAGGCCGCAAAACTTTTAAATTGCATGTATTAACCAAAGTAGCCAAATTGGAATTGCACTGGAATTATGATGACCACCTCGGGTTTAAAGAACTCGAAAGGCAAATAAGGCTGGATGCCAGCAACCCCCCCCCCCGGGATTGAACATGTCCATCTCCATCACCAGTGCATTAAACCTGGGAAACTTGCACCACAAAGCCTACTATTGACGCAGTCTTTACCTTGTTCCATAGATTGCTATCTATTCATCTGGTTGTTCTAGTTTTCTTGTTTGATTGCGTCTTTCAGCTTATCCCGGTTAGGGGTCGCCACAGCAGAACTCCAGTCCACTAATGATTGCCAGTGGATTTTTACGTACTGGCTTGCCGGGCCTAATGCACAACCTTCAACGAAGGAATGCCCATTCACTCATGTTGCCACACAGAAGATGCTCTAACTGAGAATCGAATGGGCAACATCTAACTGTGAGGCGACAATGCTACCGCAGCACCACCACCCTTCTTGTTTGATACTGGTTTAATTTCAGTTTATTCATACTGTTTTTATTTCAATTTATTCTAGGGTTTTTATTAATGGTCTCTTCAGCCTAAGCCTTTTGTCTGTGCTATTTTCTTTTTTTCTGTTTTTTAAGTCATGCTTGTAAATTGAATTACATTATTTTTTTTAGTAGTTGTCTCTCTGTCCTCAGATACCTAAATTTTTTTTCTTTGGTTCAGATTTGGTCCCCTTCACCAGTTATTTTAAAATGAACTAAATTGCCTTTCAGCTTTTCCTGATTAGGGGTCGCTACAGTGAAACTCTGGTCTGCTAATGATTGGCAGTGAATTTTTACAGTGTCAGCTTGCCAGCCCGGTGCCCAACCTTCAAAGAAGGCACACCCACACACGCTCACACCTACCTGCATGTCTTTAAATTCACTCACCCACAGGGAGGATGGGACATGCAGACTCCACACAGAAGGCACTTTAGCCGAGAATTGAACCGGAGAACCTCTTGCTGTGAGGCGACAATGCTAACCGCTGCACCACTGTGGTCCCTTGTCATACCTAAACCTTGGTCATCAATTAAACACAGATGAGGATTTTCCATTGCACAGGGAGTAGGGGATCCCATCCCATGGCCCCTAGCAGGCAGATCTGATAAAATGTGCAAAAGCACTAGTTTTATATGGTGTTGACTATAGTAGCTTGACCTGTCACAGGTCCCCAACATAGCATGACACAAAATTAATGCACAAATGACAAATATTTATTTATTTACTTAAGTGCTTACTGATTTCTAAACTGCTCTGGGTGGCACAAATATATTTAGAATGAGCAGATTTGGTTCACTGGGTAAAATGACCAAAGTTTGATTGTTTCTTTTTGTGTGTTCAGTGATATTTATTTTTGGATTGTTTACTTTTTACTTGTATTTGTTTCCCTTTTTCCTTTTGTTTTCTCATTAATGTTTTTATTTTGTGGCTTTATTTGTTTGAGCTATTAGTAATTTCTGGGTTCATTGGGATTAAAGGATATGCACTCTGCACCACAACGGCCTGTTGGAGTCCCCCTTTTATTGCATGGAGGAATGGGACCATCAAGCAATGAGACTGATGGCTTCAGACAATGTCCAATTCCTTAGGCCAATGAGTGAGGCACCCAATCATTAACTTCGTTGGGATTCCAGACTCTACCACCAGTTTACTGGTGGTTTTGTCCCCATGAGAGCACCTTCTTCCTGGTGCTGGACAGGTGCATCATCCCTCCTCCTGATTACCACAGACTTACTACTAGTCTGGGCATTGATTTGTTTTCAAACACTACAATGTCCACCTATCAGGTTAATGCTTGTATTCCCGTCTTCTTTACTCTAATTGGCCGCTGTTTCCCCAACCACATACTGCCCTTCCCCTCCACTATATTACATATGATGAAGCCTACCAAAAACTTCCAAGCTCTAGACAGGCTTATGCCCCTCTTGCTTTTTATGTAAAAACTTAGCTTATTGGTCTTAGTCTGTTGTCCACCATAACAGACATAATTATTTACATAATCTGGCTGTTAGTCTTAACTGCGTATCCTTCCTATGAAAATTGCCTGTCAAATACATTGTTCACTTCCAAATGGTTGATATTTTTCATACCTGCCATTGGCTCTATGCTAGCAACTTCCACCAATCAAACAAGGCCATTCCTCAGTGCACCAAAATTCCCATCTAATCCTTATTTGCAAGTTCCTGTTAAGATAGCTCCTCCCTTCAGAGCAATATTAACATGTAATTGGCTAGACTGGCTCGCCACCTTATTGGGCAATAGCAGTCCTCCTGAGCACCATTGATTTTCTTTTTCTACCATCCATTTCTCCTCCTGGGGACAATGCTTATTGTGTGAATGTTAATGATTGGTCATTTTAAAATAATGCAAACTATAATCTGAAATGCTATTCTATGTTGCATATTCTGATAAGACCATGTTTTTTTATTCAAAACAGAACTGTTCTTGTTTTATGTATAAATACATGAGGTATAAACATTTAATTTCAGTTTTTCATGACTCATTTGCCTGCACCTATAACCTAAATAAAATTGCCTAAAAACCACGAGGAGTATTTCATTTGAAAAGAAAAAAAATCTTTTAAAAAGGAGAATAAGAAATATTTTTCTTTGAAACATGTATGGATTTTTTCATGTGGATGTTTGCAGTTTTTCTTGATTTGGACAACTTGGGGATTTCATTCACTTATCAACCTCCACTTATTAATACAGCTGTATTATGTTCTTTAGTCAATCACTGTTGCAGTAGTCATAACTACTGGGACAATTCCTAGAAATACAGGATGATGGGGGTGGCCTGAGAAGAGGTACTGTGTTGCAGCACATCCTAAAGAATGGCCATAGGAAACCCTTGCTGTAGTCCCTGTCTCAATGTCAAGTATGTAATGTTTTGAGAATATGTAAATAGATATTCAAATGGCTGTTTCCAGAATTGCTGAGGTAGTTACTATCACAGGAAGTCTAGAGTTTTGGCTGTGACTGTGGTATCGAGAGTTTTTACTCTGCCTTTCAGGAGTTCTCCTTGTAGTCTGTTTAGAAACTGTTTACCTCTCTTTCCTTGCTGCAAAAAAGTAAATAGCTGGCTAGATTTTCTGATACATTGACCCTCTATAGATAATATCTTAACTGTCTGTGCATATATAATGAACATAAAATTATTTCCTCTTCATGTTTGTTTAGAAATAAAATACAAGGGACAGGATAATCTCATTCACAGAGAACTCTGTCACAAATGTGGATATGAATAAAAGTTGGTCGTGAATGAAGGCATAGATTTTGAGGCTCATCCTCTTCCCAATGGAAGACAAGAAATCACATGACCTGCATGGGCTGCCTCAAAGGTCTACCACTAAACTCAAGTCTCTTATAGACTATTAAGAGGTGATTTGTGCCTGCCTATAAAACAGAATGGTTTATAAGGACAGGTACATGTCCCAGAGGTTACCACGACTCTGGAACAGACATAAAACTATCTTCTTCCATATCATTGTTGCAGTATTCTTCATTGAGAGGATCTCTTCCCAAGGATAGCCCAACATCTGGCCAGTATACCAAAACCTTTGGAATTTATTGGCACTATATGTCAAACGTATGCTCCACACATAGAGTGCAGGGCTTAAAGGTGATTTACAGATGCAAATACTCAGAACTTCTTTGATATCAGTCTGAATGCCATTAATGAACACTGGTCTGAACACCTGTCTTCTATACTGGTTACCAAGTCATCTTCAGATAAGTCCTATTGGTGATGTCCTTCAAGGATGCATCTGCAGTCCTTACAAATGGGTTGTCCTGTCGTCAGGCAGCCCTTCGGTCGGCCGGATTCCAAAGTCTGGGTCTGGCCTCGGCTGGTGTCGCACTTCACCCGACGTCATAGCTGCAGTTCTTCGGGTATAAAGGCATCAGCCGATGCCATTTTCCTCAGTCTTTCTTGCCGCGTGGCGCCCAAAGCAGAAGCTGTTCGCAAGTGCCGGTCGGTCAGATCCAGAGATTACTACTACCGAATACTACTTGAAGACTTCTAAAGCTAAGTACCCGTTGGGGACTCTTTCTTGCCTCAGCCGATGTCAGAAAAAGTGAATAACTGTTTAACTTGTGGGAAACAAATACCTCATAAAGATTTCCACTCTTACTGCTTACCTTGTTTAGGCCCAGACCACGACGTAGCAGCTTGTTTAGCCTGTGCTTCTTTCAACCGACGGACGCTTAGACGTCGGTCGGAGTTTGCTGAACAGTTTTTCGGCTCAGATTTTGCGTACATAATGCCGTTGGATCCTCCGACTTCACAAGTTGTTAAGAAACGCAAAGAAAAGGACCGACACTCGCGGTCCGCGGTTTCGGCTGAAACCACTGTTAAGCAAACCGCGAGTGTCTCGGTTTCGGCCAAAACCGAGCAAACGGTTCTATCTTCAGCCGAATCCATGACTACTACCGAGGCCCCTTCTAACCTGGTTGAATTGGCCTCTGAATTTCAACCTGCTACTGTGGTTTCACAAGAATTATCGGACACCATCCCTTTGGATGTTTCAACCCCTGCACGTGGTGCTGCTAGGCCGCCTGCAGCCATGTCCATAAAGGCCTTTGCCAGGGCTAAAGCAGCCAAAACTTCTAAGTCTGGGCCTGTTAAGCCCCCCTCTCACAGGCCCAGTTCCAGTTCCCAAATGCTCACTCTGGCAGAGGATCTCATCTCTTTAATAAGGGGATCCCAATCTCACCCAGACAGGGCTTCTCAACCTCCTCCAGAAAAGAGACCTAGAGCAGAGACCCCTGAGCCAGTGTCCTCAGATGATTCTTCTGATGATACAAACAATACAGACCATCCAGAGGCTCCTTTTTCTACTTATGAAGACTCCGATGCTGAGGAATCGATTCCTTCTGCCTCTCCACCAGAGGAATTTTCCTTTGGGGAAACCTTACATGCCATGAGAGAGCAATTCCAATGGCAGGGACAAGATTTCTCAGATTCAAGGAAAAGGCTTAGGACCTTTTTGCATTTACCACAACATAGGCCTTTAGCTATACCTCCAGTTCTTCCTGTTGTAGATGATGCATTTAATGATGCTTGCACTGCTCCTGATACTTTACCTCCAGCCACTGCTAAGCCCGATAGGTTCTACAGGGTCCCGGATACACATCACCATTTATACAAGGCTCCTTTTGCAGATCCCGAGACTATCTCCCAGGGACCTAAGGCAGTAGCTTCGACCTCAGTTAAAAACCCTCTCCCTTCTGAAAGGGAATCCAGGTCCTTAGAGAGATGGGGTAAAAAAGTATACACCTCTGCTACTCTCTCAGCTAGGGCATTGAACTGTCAGTTTCATATGATCCAATACCAGGAGTTTATGCTTGATCAGTTAACTAAGAAACTGTCCTCTGATGATTCTTTAGATAAGAAATATGTTCTAGAAATGGTGCATAACATTCATCAGGTTAGTAACCATTCTTTAAAATGTGGCTATGATTCACTGGAGGCTTCCTTTAGATCAGCCATGACTGGCACAGTTATAAGAAGGCATGCATGGTTGAAAGAACAGGTCTTGCCGGATCATGTTAAAGCAAAACTATTAGATGCTCCTATGGATAAGGTCAGTTTATTTGGTTCTCCTGCTCAACAGGTACTGAAGAAAATGGAAGAGAAGGCAAAATCTGTACAAACAGTGAAAGATTTCTTACAGGTTCAGCCTCCAAGGTTTAGCAGGAACTGGCCTTCCAAAAATTGGTCCTTTCCAGACGCCTCTAAAACTCAGAGATGCAGGAATAGGCATTCAAGAGGCAGAAATCAATCCAGAGGAGGTGCCTACAGGGGACGCCAGTGGCAAGGTAACAACCAGCGAGGCACAGACACAACTACTACCACTGCAACAGGACAATCACAGTGACTTGGCACTGGCACCGCCTACCAGGGAACAAATAGCAGCACCCTTAGGCGGAAAGTTAGCCTTATTTTCAAAAAACTGGCACTACATCACAACAGACAAGTGGATTTTGCAAACTATAGACCAAGGCTACAGGTTTCATTTCCATACTTTACCAGGAAAAAGAGGAATGCCAAACCTACCACCAAATCAAAAGACAGAAGCTCTAAAACAAATAGCTCAATTAGCAAAGATGAGAGCTGTGGAAAGGGTACCATCTATGGAACAAGGAAAGGGATTTTACTCCAGACTATTCCTGGTACCAAGAAAAGAGAAAAATTGTAGGCCTATTCTCGACCTGTCCGCTTTAAACACATTCATCATTGTTCCAAAATTCAAAATGCTGACCCTACAGCAACTTCTTCCCATGCTGGGCAAGGAGTATTGGCTGGTGACTCTAGATCTCAAGGAGGCATACCTGCACGTCCCCATATGACCAAATTGCAGAAGATACCTCAGATTTCTTGCAGGATCAGAGCATTATCAATTCTCAGCATTGCCCTTTGGCTTATCTACTGCGCCCAGAGTGTTCACGAAATGCCTGGCATCAGTAATCGCTCACTGCAGGCTTCAGGGAATCCAAATATATCCATACCTGGACGACTGCCTGATACAAGCGGACAACAAAAACAAGCTAACAGAAGACTTACAAAGAGTCATTTGCTTACTGCAAGCCCTGGGATATACAGTCAATATAAAAAAGTCAAGACTGATACCATCCCAAAGAATAACCTTCTTAGGTGCAGAATTGGACACAGTAAAACAGATGGCATTCCTAACTGCAGAAAAACAAGAACAACTTCCTTTCTACTTCTTGGCATTAACAAAGCAGAACAAACTAACAGCAAGGAAAGTACTGCAGGCCTTGGGCTTCATGGCATCCTGCATATTCCTGGTCCCTCATGCCAGACTACATATGAGAAAGCTACAGTGGTACCTGAAGAATTTATGGTCTCAACACAGGCACAGCTTAGAAGCCGAAATACCACTAATCCCATGCCTGAAACAAGAGTTCCTATGGTGGGCTCAGGCATGCCAGTCAAACCCAGGTTTGCCCTTCCACAGCATTCAACCAAGCCAAACCATCACAATGGATGCCTCAGACCTCAGTTGGGGGGCCCACATGCTGGACAAGTGCATACAAGGCTTATGGACTCCAGATCAGCTGCACCTGCACATAAATCAAAAGGAAATGCTGGCAGTAAAACTAGCAATCCAGAATTTCAGACCATTCCTCCAAGAAGGGCAGTTGATGATAAGGACAGACAACACCACAGTCATGTGGTACATCAACAAACAGGGAGGCACTCATTCATACCCTCTATGCCGGATGGCACTGGACCTATGGAATATGGCTCTGAGCTACAACATTCAGTTACAAGCAATTTTTGTACCGGGAAAAGAAAACATCCTAGCAGACATATTAAGCAGAACTACCTCGGATGCTCACGAATGGATGCTACACCCGGACATCTTCAAGATCATCACAAAGAAATGGGGACTGCCACAAATAGACCTATTCGCATCCCCACTCAATCACCAGCTCAAGAAATTCTGCACAAGGACGTACCACCCACTTGCTTGGAAGGTGGACTCTCTATCCTTCAGTTGGAAAGGCCTGACAGCATATGCATTCCCACCTCTTCCTTTGATGCACAAGGTGCTATTGAAAATCAAAGAGGAACGTCCAAGGATCATTCTGATAGCTCCAGACTGGCCAAGACAACATTGGTACCCATTACTGAGGAGCATGTCTCGGGGGAAAATGTGGACACTACCCCTGATTCCTTTGCTGTTAACTCAGAGTGGCTACAACACCCTGCACCCAAACCTGAAAACTCTGCAGCTGACTGCCTGGAACATTACATAACAGCAACTAACCCAGATTTATCCCAAAGGGTTAAAGACATTATCCTTGAGGCCCGCAGACCCTCAACAAGAAGGAACTATGCAGGAAAATGGAAAAGGTTTCTCATTTGGAGTACTGAAAGGGGAAAAGATGTGTCAAAGGTAGACATTGCCAACATCCTGGAGTATTTGGCAGAGCTTTTCCATACAGGCCTGTCCTATTCCTCCATCAAGATACATGCATCAGCTATTTCTGCAGAATACAGCTTTGATCCCCCTGTCTTCTCGCATCCTCTACTCAGGCAGTTTCTGAGAGGAATTAAAAATGTAAAACCTCCTAGGAAACCACCATTACCAGCATGGGACTTGAACTTTGTGCTAGAAAAATTGACACTACCCCTTTTGAACCAGCAGCAACAGCAGATCTTCAACACCTATCCTGGAAAACTGCTTTTCTGCTGGCAATTACCTCAGCAAGAAGGGTTTCTGAGCTACAGGCTTTAATGGCAGTACAACCCTTCCTAATCTTCCATCAAGATAGAGTGTCCATGAGAACAAATCCTACATTTATGCCTAAGGTGGTATCCAGAGTGTCTTTAAACCAGGCTATCCACCTACCTACCTTCTTCCCCAATCCACAGAACAGGGGGGAAAGACTGCTGCATACTTTGGATGTACATAGACAGTTGCGCTACTACATGGACAGAACCAAGAGCAATAGAAAAACTGACCAGCTTCTGGTAGCATATGCAACAGGAAGGGAAGGAAAAGCAATTTCAAAACAGACAATCTCCAAGTGGATAGGAAATTGCATTAGATTCTGTTACTCCTACCATGGAAAGCAAACTCCACAGAACATAAGGCCTCATTCTACAAGGGCTACAGCCACTACCACAACTTTCTTACGAGGAGTGGCTACCAAGGACATTATAGAGGCTGCTACTTGGACCTTCGTGCATACATTTGCCAAGCATTATAACTTACCTTTATACTCTAGATCCCGAGCAGGGTTTGCCACTGCTGTTTTGCAAGGGATCCTAACCACACCATAATTTCTTCTTCCTCCTCCCCTAGTTTGGCTATGGTATTCTACCCATTTGTAAGGACTGCAGATGCATCCTTGAAGGACATAGTACAGTTTTGTACCTACCATAAATGTAGATGTCCGAACAGGAATGCATCTGCAGTCAGGATTACCCACCCTCCTTCCCCTCTGTGGTATTCCTAGGGTATTTGCCCATCTAATAGCTAGCTGGGGAGGATCTCTTATGGTGTATTTGTTTGTATATATGTACATACATGCTTATTTTTTGTGTTTGCCTTCTACTATTTGGAAACTTTGGCATTTATCCAAAATTTAGCGATCCAAGAGGGCAACTGGCATCTGGGGCAAGAAACACTGAGGAAAATGGCGTCGGCTGATGCCTTTATACCCGAAGAACTGCAGCTATGACGTCGGGTGAAGTGCGACACCAGCCAAGGCCAGACCCAGACTTTGGAATCCGGCCGACCGAAGGGCTGCCTGATGACAGGACAACCCATTTGTAAGGACTGCAGATGCATTCCTGTTCGGACATCTACATTTATGGTAGGTACAAAACTGTACTTTTCTTCTCTTTTTATTTCTCAATATTGTTGTTACTTGTGTTTATGTTATGCAAGAGGGGAAATGTCAGTGTGGGAGGTAGATTCCCCATAAAGACCATGATGACCAGTGTCTTTTTTGCCTAGATGCTTCCCCCAAGTATATGCATTGCTCTGTCTGTCAAACATTTGTCCCTAAGACCCTCTGCTGACATTTATCTTCCATCTCCATATACCTGCAAAACAAAAAGCAGTCCCCTGTTCACTAAAAGCAGCTCAGTCAAAGACAACATACAAATAAAACAGTAAGAAAGACACTGCTAACATTGATAAACACCAGGTTAGTTGCCCAACACAATGCGTCTGAAATTCTCCAGGTGCAACTAACACTAGGTAAGACTGCAATCCAAATTATAGCTTGCTACAGATCCCCCACCATGCCCCAAGATTCTCACTGCACCTTTCTAAACATACTGGAAAATATTAATATACCATCAAACACCCAAATACTGGGTGATTTCAACTACCCTGCCATTAACTGGGAAAACTACTCGTGTACCAACACCTTTGCCCAACGGTTCTTGGAATTCATAAATTCCAATGCCCTGGATCAAATAATCCATAGTTCCACCAGGGGCTCCAATATCCTAGACATGGTCATTACCAACATGATAAATCGATGCTCCACACCTATGGTCACCCCCTTGTTGGTCAGGTCAGACCATAAGCTAATCACTCTTAACATCAATGTCCCACCCCCACCCCCCCAGTAAGGAAACCTCCATAAAAAAAACTTCTCCAAAGCCAACTTCATGCTACTCAAGTCAGAAGTTACAAACTTCATGACACCCATGCAGATGGGAACTGAAAGTCCGACTGCTGAGTCCTACACTAAGGCACTGTACGAGCACATCCACTCATGCATGAATCATGCCATCCCAAATAGAACCAAGATGCTCTCCTCCAAAAAAAGCAAGCCAATCTGGTGGTCCCCTGCCATAAACAAATTTTTACAACAAAAGGAAGAAACTGTTGCAGAAAAGAGGAAAATCTCAGGATGCAAAAAACTCCCTTACCAGCCTCAGTAAGAAGCTGAGATCCCTCAAAAAAATCCTCCAAAGCTAGTTATGAAAATAAAATTGCCAAAGATTCCAAAGAGAACCACAAGGCATTCTATAACTATGTCAAGAATCTAAATGGCAATGCTCAGATCTGCTCTAAGCTGCAACAGAATGGCATTAAATATACTGATCCCAAGGATATTGCCGATATCCTGGCAGATCGATTCAGTGCCAACTTCACCCCCTAAATGGCCCATCTCAATACCAGAAGATTGCCAAATTCCAGTAATAACGGCCACACAGGTAAAAAACGCACTCTCCAAAGCTAAGAATACAGCATCCATGGGACCAGATGACATCTCGGGCTGTGTACTACATGAACTACAAAATGAACTGGCACCTCAACTAAGTGTCATATTTAATCATACCCTCACTTCAGGCTTCATGCCCACTGAGTGGCGCACAGCTATAGTTATCTCACTCCACAAGGGGGATCCACCGCCCCATCAAGTCTGACGAGCCTAATCTGCAAGGCCATGGAACATATTATCATGGAACTTATAAACAAAGACATTGGCATCCTTAAAACACTGGACCCCACCCAGTTTGGGTTCTTGAAGGGCCGATCTTGTCTCCTGAACCTGATTGACTTCTTCGAATCAGTCTCCAGAGCCATGGACGAGGGTAAGGCTGTCCACACAGCCTATCTGGACCTCGCCAAGGCCTTTGACACCATCCCCCACTCTGGAATCATAGATAAACTTACTAAGCTGGGCATTAATCCCTACATCACTCGATAGGTTTCCAACTGGCTTACTGACAGAACCCACACTGTAAAAGTAGCTGACTCCAAATCCATCTCCAGACAAGTGACAAGTGGAGTACCTCAGGGTTCAGTCCTGGGACTTCTCTTGTTTGGCATCTACTTCTCTGAAGTACAGGCCAACACTAAGGGACTTGACTGCAAACTGGGAGCCATTATTGAATCCCCAAATGATGTCGATACTCTACAAAAGGGCCTTACAGAAACAGATGCTTGGTGCCAGAGCCATGAGCTCAAGCTCAATGCCAAGAAATGTATAGTTATCCCCTCTGGGAAAAAACATGTACCCATGAATTACCACATAGGTGGTGGCAGTACACTAAACACTGAAAGTGTGATAAGAGGCTTAGGGACACAGGTGGACAGTGGTCTCACCTTCAATAACCACATCACCACAACAGTCAGAAAATCCTTCTATGTGGCGCACCTCATCACTAAGGGCTTTTCATCCAGAAAAAAGGAGGTCATTGTCCCACTGTACTCATCCCTCATTAGACCCGTTATAGAATACAATGCCTCATTTGGTATGTAACTCTCAAGACATCTGCAACAACTGGAAAAGCCGCAGAAATACCTCACTAAAAGAATCACAGGCCTAAAGCAGATGCCCTATGCTGACTGCCTTAAAAAACTCCAGCTATACTCTGTCTCATATCGTCTACTCTGAGGCGATCTCTGCTTAACATACAAGGCCATGTCAAACGCAGAGCTGTTGGAAATGCTACACTTAAAGAAATCCCAATCCCTCAGAGCCACACACTCCAGGGATCTAAACCTTGTCATCACAATAAACAAAACATGCTAGAGGGATAGGTTCCTGACCCAGAGACTCCCCAGACTCTGGAATAGACTGCCCATACATGTCAAGCAGAGCACCTCATGGCCCTCTTCAAGAGGAACCTTGATGACTGGATGAGAGAAAGGAAATTCACCCCAGGGATCACGTCAGTCACCCTGCTAGACAGGGGTCCAGGGAAGTAAATAGTGTGGAAAGACATAGCCAGGAAATTGTTATGGCTAAGCTTGTAAAGGCCCTAGGGCCAATAGCCTAGTACCAACCTATGATAAAGGTTTAATAAATTCTGATGCACCATAAAAGCTATAGAAAACTATTAAAAACATAAACAGGATAAGCGCTTTCAGTCCTAGACCTTCATCTGATCTTGAAATACTAAACATGCATTTGTTCTTTAAAATAACCCTTTCATCTAATCGGGAATCAGTTTCTGAGCCACCACCCCTTCAATATAGGTTTGAGAGGGATTAACCCATTTAATTCTGGTGGTTTCTCAGCCTGTACGAAGTCTGTACAAAGCCTTCTATAGTTATATCAAGAACCTCCACAGCAATACCCAGATTTGCTGCGAGTTACTGTACAATGGTAACTCCTATACTGAGCCAACATATATTACTAACATACTGGCCGACAGATTCAGTACCAACTTTACCCCTCTCTCCCCCAAAGGACCAATCATAATACTGGAAGAATGCCAGGCAACCCAGCATTACTGCAGCACAGGTTAAAGCTGCATTGTCCAAGGCCAGGAATACAGCTTCCATGGGATCCAATAATAGCCCTGAATGTGTTCTACATGAACTACAAAGCGAACTGGCACCACATCTGTGTGCCCTGTTCAGTCATAGCCTCACCTCAGGCTTTGTCACTAATGAATGGCTCTATGCTTACAGTCATCCCTCTCCATAAAGGGGGAGTGACTGCAGATCCTGGGAATTATCAACCCATTAGCCTGATGAGTCTGATATGTAAATCTATGGACCTGATTAACAAAGATATAGGAAATCTCCAAACTGTAAACCCCACACAATTTGGATTTGTAAAAGGGAGATCATGCCTGCTCAACCTGGTTGACTTTTTTGAGTCAGTCACCAGGGCTGTGGATGAAGGTAAGCCAGTGCATAGAGCCTATCTCGATCTGGCCAAGGCCTTTGGTACCATTCTTCACTCTGGAATTATTGATAAACTCACCAAACTAGGCATCAACCCCTATATCACTAGGTGGGTTGCAAACTGGCTCACAGATAGAACACACAGTGTGAAAGTAACAGACTCCAAGTCAGACTGCCGACCAGCCACAAGTGGAGTCCCACAGGGATTTGTCCTGGGTCCTCTCCTATTCAGCATCTATTTCTCAGAAGTCCAGGCCAACACAAAGGGACTCTGGCTGACCAAGTTCGCAGACGACTGCAAGCTGGGAGCTATTATTAACTTCCCAGGTGATGCAGACATCCTACATAAAGGCCTTACTGAGACCAACGACTGGTGTTGAAACCTTGGCCTTAAGCTTAACACCAAAAAAATGCATCACCCCCTTTGGTAAAAGCTCAGTTCCCACTAATTACCATATCGATGGAACCCCACTGAACACTGAAGGTGTTATAAGAGATCTGGGGATGCGGGTTGACAACAACCTCTATTTCGACCACCACATTGTCACTGTGGTCAGAAAGTCCTATGTGGCACATCTCATTACCAAGGGGTTTTCATCCAGGAAGAAAGATGTCATCATCTCTCTCTACTCTTCCCTCATTAGACCAGTCATCAAATATAATTCCCCATTTGGCATGTACCTCACTAGACACCTGCAACAGCTGGAGACGCCACAGAAGTACCTCATGAAGAGGATCCTAGGCATTAAACACATGTCCTAAATGGACAGACTCAAAAGACGCCAGATATTCTCTGTCTCATATCGCCTGCTTAGAGGCAATCTCTGCTTGACTTACAAAGCCATGTCTTACCCAGCTCTGTTAGAAATACTACATCTAAAGAAATCCCAATCCCTCCACACCACACACTCCAGAGACCTCAACCTCATTACCAAAATCAACAGAACATGCTGGAGGGACAGGTTCCTCACCAAGAGACTGCCCATGCTCTGGAATAGATTTCCCATACATGTCAAGCAGAGCACCTCGCTGTCCCTCTTCAAGAGAAATCTTGATGAGTGGATGGGTAATAGAAAGTTCACCCTAGGGATCACTCCAAGTGGCTCTACTTGATAGAGGCACTGGGAACTGATGGGTGGCATGATGCCAGGGCACTTCTATAGGCTAGGCTTGTAAAGGCTCCAAGGCCATTAGCCTAGTACACACCTGTGAACCTATGTCCCTATGTAGATTAGATATTCATTTAGTCTTAGCTCTTTCAGTCCTGTTGTGTAAATCATAACCTGTCTTTGAATCACAGATAACTTACAGGACTGCGAATAAAAAGCTGTGCCCCTCATTCTTCTGCATATGCTGATATAAAGCATTTGCAACATTCTTATTTCATATGTCTCGCAAATGGCAAAGAATCCTTTCTTTAAAATGTCTATTAGTCTTTCCCACATAGAACCCTGAGCAGTGAACACAAGTTACTACATAAACAACATTCATAGTATCGCAATCTGCATATTTCCTTATTTTGTAGGTTCTACTGGTAGATGGATTCTTAAAAACATTCTTATTAATTTATGGGCATGCTTTGCATCTTCTACATAGAAATGTTCCTTCTTTGGAGGGAGCATCATCGGACGCTTTTTCATCTTTGTAGCATAAAAGTCTTTTCAAATTCTGTTTGTTCTTAAAAGCAAATTTCAGAGTTTCACCTACAATGTTCTTCAGCTTATTGTCTACCATTAATATTTTCCAACTCCTTTTTATTATCTTACAAATCTGTGATGTATCATTTCTAAAAGTTAAAGTACATCTTAGTTGTTCATGACATACATTCTATTTCCTACATGTTATCTTTTCTCTGAAAAATATGGTCTCCCTTCTTTGGCTCTCATATTCCTTTTCTCCGAATAGCCTTTTTGTATCTCGTTGTCACTGTAACCACAGGCTTAGGGATGGTTCAGCTGAGCACCAGCTTCATCCTACTGCACTCTGTTTTTGGTACAGAGTCTGGATATTCTCAGTAACTGTTCTTTGATAACCTGTGAATATACATGGTTAGGATGCATACTAGAATGATGTAGGGAACTATTCTTCCAGCAGTCTTTCCTATAAACCTTAGTAGTAAAGTCACCTTCAGAATTAATCATGAGGGTCACATCCAGGAAATGTATGTCTTTGTCAGACCAATGTAACTCAAACTCCAAGAATTATATAATGTTATTCAAGTAATTCACAAGTCTAGTCAATTCATTCCCATCTCCAGCCCAGAGAAAGAAGATATAATCTATGAACCTGCCGTAATAAGCAATTCTCTCTCTCCAATGACTGATGTCATTAAAGACATATTCCATTTGCCATTCAGGCATCACTATGTTCGAGTAACTATTGGCACAGGGAGTTCCCATGACCACTCCCCATTTCTGCCAATAGTACTGCTCATCGAATACAAAAACATTATTCTCCAAAATGATGGTTAAAAGTTTACTTATTCTCATCATCACTTCATTGTCCAAAACTTCACTTCTCCTTAAAAACTTGATAACAGCTTGAATGCCAAATGCATGTCGTATAACCGTAAATAAACTCTTTACATCTAAAGTGACCATTAGTAGATCAGAAGTATTAAGTTATGGATGTGTCTTTATACAGAGTGCTTCTAAAAAGTGGGATATATCTTTCAAAACCATAGTTGCTTTAGAAAGTGCCTTTTTCATTTGGTTTTCTACATATATACAGGCAAGTTCAGTTAACCATCCTCCTCCTGACACTATTGGTCAAAGAGGAGGATCCAATTTGTTCTTATGTACCTTCGGAAGTCCATTGATTGTGGGTATAAGTGGATAAATTAATTTATTCTATTCATGAGTACCAAGTTCTCTGACTTGAAAAGTGGATGCCCTGATTTTTCCTTGGAAGGTAATGTTTCTGTATCTCTTTCCTTCCCTACCTCTGCTGCTAACAGTTCTGCACAAGATCAAGCAGGACTCTCCCAGAATCTTGTTGGTGACTCCGACAGCTCAGGGTCCCTCTTATTTTTCATTTGGCCAGGGACAATCACCACAAGTTACTTTACTTGGTGGGACCTCTCATACAAGACAATGGGTCTCTTATCCATTCTTACCTATCCACTCTTCAAATGACATTGGGGAGATAGGGTTTTTATCCCTTTTAGGCACTGCTCTTCTGAGGACTTGCTTTGGTTTCGGCAGGAGGCCAGGAAACACACTATCATTAAATCATTAAATTCCTCTTTATCTTTCTAGCAGACAGCTGAAGGTTTTGGGACAAAAGTGACTGGTATTTGGAACTATTCATAATTCCCTTCACCTTGACTAAAGTCCCAGTTCCAGCTGAAGAAAAGCAACCTCAAATCATGATACTGCCACCACCATGCTTCACCATGGGAATGGTGTTCTTTTGGTGATTTGAAGTGTTGTTTTTGCACCACACATACCATTTGGAATTGTGGCCAAAAAGTTCAACCTTGGTCTCATCAGAACATAACACATTGTCCACATGCTTTTGGGAGACTTGATGTATTGTTTTGCAAATTTTAGCCAGACCTAGATGTTTTTCTGTGTAAAAAAAAGGCTTCCATCTTCAATCCTACCCCATAGTTCAGACATATGGAGAATACGGGAGATTGTTGTCATGTGTAGTACACAACCAGTACTTGGCAGAAATTCCTGCAGCTTCTTCAATATTTCTGTAGGTCTCTTTGCAGCCTCCCTGACCAGTTTTCGTCTTGTCTTTTCATCAGTTTTGGAGGGACGTCCAGTTCTTTGCAACATCACTGTTGCCCCATATACTTTTTGATGACTGTCTTCACTTTGTTCCATGGTATATCCAATGCTGTGGACATTTTTTTGTACCCTTCTCCTGACTGATATTTTTCAACAATGAGATCCCTTTGATGCTTTGTAAGCTCTCTGTGAACCATGGCTTTTGCTGTAGCAGGCAAGTGAGTAAATGTCAGGAAAATCCTACTAGGACAGCTGAGCTTTATTTGGGGTTAATCAGAGTCTCTTTAATTGATGGCAGGTGTGTACCCAAGAAGACTGAATGTTGTAATTAAATCAAAAGGTGCTTCAACAAAGTATTAGTTTAAGGGTGTGCACACACAACAATGTATTAGTTTAAGGGTGTGCACACACAACAATGTATTAGTTTAAGGGTGTGCACACATAAGCAACCAACGTATTGTATGTTTTTTATTTTTTATATTTTTTCCCCTAAAAGATTTGTTTGTTTTTCAATTGAATTGTACATGTTATAGGTCACATTAAAGGTGGGATAAGTTTTGAAATGATTTATTGTGGTCTCATTTCTTATATCATAAAAACCTGGCATTTTAACAAGGATGTGTAAACTCTTTTTATCCACTGTATGTACCCAAGTCCCTGATGACTTTGTCAAAGTTATGTAGTGTTTTATCTGTATGGTAAGCAGTTGTGGTGATGGATTTGTCAACAAAAACTGTGCTACATTTATTGGTGTTAAAGGTAAGTCTATGATTAAATCATACACCAAGCATTTGTTTGGTACAGCCCTTGGTGGAGAATTTAAGTATTGGAATTGGATTTGATAACCACCCCCAGTTCAGTTTGTAATCATCAGCAAACTTGTTAAGCCAAAGTCCCTTGCTATAGTTTTTTGTCACAGAAATATATTCTAAAGAGGAGGGGACCCAGGACAGAGCCTTGTGGGATACCACTAGTGACAGTTTTCTGTTTACAGCATGAGTTAATGTTGAGTTGGAAGGGTGTCAATAATACCAGCATTGGGAATAGTGTCAAAGGCCATCATAGGTTCTAGATAAGTACTGTAGAATGTGTGCTCTTAATTGATGGCTTCAATAACCCTTCCAAAGATCTCAAGGTTAAGCAGGCATGATCTGCCTTTTACAAAGCTGAACTGATGTATATCCAGGGATATAAGGTCATTGTTTATTTGTTAAGCTAAAATACATTTCAAAGCCTTGCAAATAACAGTAATAAGGTAATAGGCCTGTAATACTCAGAATCAGCAAAGGGCTCCCCGTTATGAAAGGGCACAAAAACTGATGTTCTCCACTCCTTGGGGACATAACCCATGTAGATACTCGAGACGTAAGAGTCAATTGAGGAGTTTATGATTCTCAGCAGGCATCCAAGGATATTACTGGAGCCCATGCAAGTAGAGTTTTTAATTATGGAGTGCGGCAAAAGGAGTTGGTCCAAATTGATCTCTGGAGGGGAGTGTGATGGGGAATGGAGGGGTGGGAGAGAGGGAGGGAGGAGAAGGTGGGTAGATTGAAGTTGGAAGAGAATTTGCAAGAATATTAATGTCAAAGAAGGAGGTACCATTTGAGATAAGTTCAGTACAGAATTTTAGGTTCACAGTTGGCCTATTTCCTAATGGTAAATGATGAAGTGGACTGCTATTTAATGACCAGGAGCTTTTTCTTGCCATTACTCTTACTCAGGACTGGTACAGATTTCTCAATATATCCAAGAGGGAGTAAAATTCAGAGCAGTAAACAGCAGCCTCAGTTACAAGGCTTGTTCAGGATTTGTGCATTTGTGATTGTCAATAAGATTAGTAAAGAGTGATTCTGAATGACACTGGACTCTATGGAATGAAGCAAATGCATCAGGCTGTGGCAAGAAAGTTCTAAGATGGTCCAGGTGGGCACTAACTATATAATAGGAGGGACCTGATAACCCAAAGGGAAAGGGATCATACTGAGGGGATAGGTTCTGCACTTTGGAGGTCAGACTGCACATTCAGGGATGTTTGTGGCTAAGTTCCAGTAGTTATGACTACACAGCAGTGATAGAATGAAGAACATCTGCAGATGTTTGTTATGAAGAGAAATAAAACTGTATAGAAATAGACTTTATGATGATTTTGTATAGAAAATTAGTCAGAAAAAATGTTCATCTTCAAAATTGCAGTCCTTGAGAAGAAAGCAAATTTAGTTTTATTCTAAATCATATTTACATTTGGCTATCTTAAAAATATTCCAGTATACATAAAATAAATCTTGACATAATTGTATTCCAACTATTCACTATCTTAATTAGAATAGAATCTGTAGCATCTGAATACAGGCACACAGAAGTTAATAACAAACAGTACAGATGTATTTAAATTTAACATATAATTGAGTACTGTCTAGGGTTGGGATTCATGAACATTGTGCCCTATGGAACAGGGCTGCTGCACAGTCGAGCTGCACACCAAAGCCGAGTGTGGATCATGAGCACAACTATGCAGTGGGGTAACATTTTTGTTTGCAGTCTTGCCCCAATGTATACCACAAAACTCCCTACCCAGTATGCACGTGCAGTTGTACCACCTGGATTGTACACAATCCACTAACACTTGCAACAGTTGTGTATGGGCTGGTCCTGGTGGGGTAGCTAAATGATAGACAACTACATGCCTAGAGATGGTGTAGTGTTTGTGACACCCCCTGCCCTTCTCCTTTCTGATACATTCCTGAGCATCAGCACTTATATAAAAAGAAACTAGAAACATTTTGTGGGGTTCAAAATCCTGTATACATGACTTATACTTGGCTAGGCTTGTAAGGGCCCTAGGGCCATTAGCCTAGTAACCTCCTATGATACAACAGAATTTCCTGTGGTATAGGCAAACTATCAATACCCCACCTTTTTACCCCACCCACACTGTTTCTGCTCCTCCCAATGAGAGCTAAAATGATACTAGTTCCCCCTCATTAACATAACATAGTATTGACCCTACACCCACAATCATACCTAATGATGGACAGAGCTTTATGAATCAGGGTGTGGCTTAGCTGAGTATAGTGAAGCAGGGAATATCTTCATTGTGAGCTGTGATCTAAAACATCTTACTATGTAACTTCTCCCTGCTGCAAAAGTTTTCCTTTTCTGTAGCACTGACAATTATATTAAAATACTGTATAGTATGTATGCCTCTTTACCATTCAAAGACAAAGGCAGTCTTCTGTATGCCACTCTGTAGAACTGTATTCCATGTCTCTGAGTACAGGTAATGATGCACAACATACTAAGTGCAAAGGAGACATTTGGGAAACTTCACACAGTGTTTACGAATACATTGACATAATTAATCAGTAGCCGAAGTGATACAAGATTGGATAATTGTTGAAGTGAAGGTTGGAGGTTACTGAATTCATTAAGAAAATCTAAGGTGGTACAGGTTTTTGAGTGGTGGTGTTCAAAAATATTTTATGACCAATAAATAAACTGACTTCTTTCCTTGTGGTATAAGGCTTGTTGCTTAAACTTGAGGTAGAGTTCTTTATGTCTGTGGATCACTTGTTTGGGGAGGTTGCAAAGTGTGGTTCATCTTAGTCTGGTTTGTAGGATTTGACATTTCAGAATGGACCAGGCTTCATTTCTGAGCTTAAATAGAGCTTTTATTTCCTTAGTTAGACAGTTACTTTATTAGGTTTAAGTAGTCTTGAAACTAAGGGAAATACTCTATTCTGGAGAAGGAGAGTTGAAGTAAAGATTTCAGCTGCCCAGTTTGAGGACTGAGAGTTAAAGATCGAAGTCCAGTCATAAGAAGCTAGGTGGGCTTTAAGGTTGTTATGTAGAGTGGTTTGAGGTATGAGGGTAATACTTCAGGAGTATGTTTTTAGATTAACATTAATAATGTTGAAGGTAGCCAGCTTCAGGGAATAGAGGGATAAAGCAAAAGATATTTAGCAGGTGATCGGAGTTTGAAAAGCAGCTCAGGTGCCAGTTGAAGCTGGCAGGGGGGGGGGGGGTCATACTGACGTGTCTGTGTGGGACAGTGGCTGTTGCAAGCTTCCCCTTTCATCAGTGGAGGGAGATAGCTTTGGTTCATCACATGTGCATTAATTGTTCACCCCATGAAACTTGAATCTAGTGAGCCCATGCTGAGATACACTGGTCTCACAGTATGTTGAAGGGAAGTCAACATGCAGAGGCACATTTCCTCTCACATGACAGATATAGTACAGCTTGCAAAAACACTGTGGTAGAGGGGGTGCTGTGCTTGGGGAAGTACCCTGCAGGGCAAACAAGCTGACTCAGTTCTTAACACCTGTCTCTAACTGCAGATCCTTCAAGCTGATGGATTTACTGCAAGAAACAAATGGGCCACAGGGATTTCACCTTACCTAGAGATTCCTGGCTTTCAGTGGTGTAGAATGAAAGTGCCAGTTATTGCAAGCTGAGGAGCTAATTGTCTCAAGTGTCTGTGTGTGTGTGTGTGTGTGTGTGTGTGTGTGTGTGTGTGTGTGTGCTGGGGGGTTAAGTTAAAAATAATGTTGAATATGATGTGGTTGTAGTCACTAAAAGGAGTGGAGTAAATGGTGATGTCTGCTAGTTTGTAAGAATTATTAGTAATAAGGTTAAGTAGAGATTGTTTACCTCATTTTAGATTTGAATTTGTGGGTTTCTGCAAAAGTTGCATTATACCAGCATAAAACGTTAAGTCAGCAGAGAAAGTAAGTATCCAAGTAACACCGGACTGTTTACCGCTTTTGTTCATTTAATGTAACTCACAACAACTTCATCAGAAACCGACCCACAGTTCTCACAACACTTAAATACTCAAACCAAAACATGACATGACCAATCAAATAACTTAAAAGTCATTAAGTACAATAAGCTTAAGTCTCTGTTTCAAACATATCCTACAAAAGTGCTACTTAAATTTAAAATCATAGTTAAATTCTTTTATTAAAAAAAATAATGTTTATAACATCATTCAGGCCTGGTGACTTTTCAAAAGATAAGCATATGTGCCATAATGCTTCCTTGACTTCAAGTCTTGTATTGAAGTCACCAATTAATGAGGACATAACCACACTATCTAGAACATAAAAAGAACATTTCCTAAAGTTACAGCAACCAAGTGCATGTTTGGCTAGCTCACTCTTTAAATCCTTGTTTTTAATATCTGCAACATGTTTATAAATAGGTTTAGCAAACTTTCTAACAGTTTTGCCCACATAAAAACTGTAACAAGATTCACAAAATGGGGTCCGTTTCTGATGAAGTTCTTGTGCATTACATTAAAAGAATGAAAGCACTAAACAAAGTCTGTTTTTACTTGGATACTTCCTTTCCGTGCTGACTTAATGTTTTATGCTTGTTTGGTTTTGTTTAAGTTAAGCTTCCATTTTTTTTTTGGTTAAAAGTTGTATTATGGCATAGTCTGCAAGAAATTCTGAGACATTATTAGAAAAAGGCCATAGGAGGTTAAGGTTGAAATCACCAAGCATAAACAGATTTTTTACTTAGATGTATAGCAGATAATTTTGGATAAATTGAACTGTGAGAGGGAGGAAGGTGGAGGAGCTTTGAATTTCTGTCTGACATGAAGGAACATGAGTAACCTTTGGGCAGACATCTCTGCCATCAATGTAACACGGACAAGTGATTGGCTTGTAGTTCTCCATCTAAGTACACTTAACCAGAGTACCCAGGCACACACTTTGGCCCCGTCTGCAGTGTTTCACTGGAAATTTTGGAGGCAGGGTACAATGATGACTTTTCAACTTTGAGGATATCTGCAAAAGTCTGGTGTGCATGTTTAAAGTTATTGCAGTTATTTTAATATACATTCCATATATTGGTTTCTTTTTATATTATACCCAAATGCCAAATTATTCTTAAAGCAAGTTTCTCATGTGAAATAAAAATAGATTCACCATCAGCCAGATTCAATAAAACCTACACAGTGTGTTTACATGACATGCACATGGTAGCACACTCTTTTAGTTAGTAAGTGGCTCTACACAGTTTGTAGAGCCACACAAACAAGGTAAACACCGTGGCATGCTGATTACAGCATACACAGCTGAATTATATGCTAATCAACCAATCCAAGATGGAGGAGCTATTCAACAAGCTATAAAGCAACTGTGTAGACTCCATGCTGGTTTTCCTTGGGGATTCCAAAACCTATTGGAAAATGGCCATGGAAAGGAGTCTACACAGAAACAATGCTAGTGGCTACTGTTGCTATAATTCATGTGTATGGGCAACAGACTGAGGTCTGTGCTGCTGCTGCTGCTACCAGACCAAGGCCAAAAAGAGAAGAGTTTTCAGACTCCGTTTATCTTATCACAAACTACATGACATGGAAATTGTAGAGCGCTACAGGGTGGATAGAGTCACACTACAGGAACTCTGCAATCTCTGTCGTCCTCAACTCAGAGCCAGGGCAAACTGAGGGGAACCCATATCAGTGGAGACAATGGTATGTGTAGCACTTAGAATTTTAGCTACAGGTGCCTTTCAGAGATCAATAGGGGACATGCTGGGGGTGTCACAGGCATCAGCATCTTCCATCAGTTCATGAATGCTATTCTCCAACATATCTGTGACCACATATATTTGCTCCATACTCCTGAGAACAGGGCCAGAAATATGCAGGGGTTCTACACTGTAGCACACTAACCTGAAGTACTGGGTACCATAGATTGCACACATATAGAAATTAAGGCACAACCCGGAATGCAGGGAAGTCTCTACATACCAAACCAGTAACCAAAAACTCAGAAACTCACAGACTCGAACAAATAATCCAAACCAAAGGATCCAAAAAGGAGAACACTGACCAAACTACACAGTGGTATAATTAAGTGCTTTTGTCTTTATTTATAAGACTCTGCAGAGTAAAAAAACTTAAAGCATTCAATATTTAAGTCACAGAAAATGCATCACATGATTTAAACATACCTCTCTCATTACCCAATAAAATACCAAACAATATTAAAATCCATGGTGACCATATGACTATATAGCATTACCCTCTGTTAAAAAAATATTTTTGTATACACCCCAAAAAATATATATACAGAAGTCTCTACATAAATAGAAAGGGCTTCCACTCTGTTAACTGCCAAGTCGTGTATAATGCCAAGGAAATCATCTTGAATGTGTCTGCTGGCAACCCAGGCAGTTACCACAACTCAAATATGTGGCACACCTCCCAACTGTATCATATGTTCACTAGGGGGGGATATCCCACAGGGTCATTTACTGGGGGATGCAGATTATGCACTGGAACTGTGGCTGATGACAAACATCAGAAATGCACACACACCCACTGAAGAATGCCATAATGAGGCACACACTCAAACCAGAAATATCATAGAGCATGTTTTTGGGCTGCTGAAGTCATGGTTCCGGTGCCTAGATATATCTGGGGGAGCTCTGCAGTACAATCCATGTACATGTACTGAAATATTCACTATATGTGCCATGCTACACAACATCATCCTGAGAAAACAGCTTCAGCAGGATCAACAAGGAGAAGGGGCACACATCCCACCACTAATGGCAAGGTCACCACAGCCACACGCAGGTGAGGAGTCAGAGGGGGGAACCAGCAACTACTGTGGGTGTAGACAAATGTAGGCATGCTCAATATGCCCTTTGCATTGGCTAACAGGCAACACATAGCAGACTCACTCACCACCTAAGGGGCTAAAATCTTCCTCCTATGCACATACATATAGTAACATTCATGCAAGACAATGCTTACAACCTTCACCTACCCATGTAATGGCTGTGTACTGCTAGCATCAGAGTCAGACCTGAACTAAAACTGTTGCAACTGCTGGATTTGCAAGGTAAGTGCTGAGCCTGGAGTGTATTGTGTAATAATACAAATGAATTGCATAACCTTGCATGTTGTTACTTAGTAGTGTAAGCAAGTAAAAGGGTGATTTTTACAGAAATTACTGTGACAGCAGAGACTTATGTGACTTATATGTGTCCATTATCAAGTAGTAGGTCTCAGGCATCAGAGATTCACACTGTCATTCTTCTCAAAAATACTGATGGTCACCAAATGTCCTCAGTTTAGCACCATACGTTTGTACTGGAAAATCATTAAAGAGAGAAGTTAGAAAGTAATGAGACACATTTAATTTTCAGATTTCACAGCCCTCACAATATTATCAACACTACTGATGCAAAAAATGTTTGATGCTATCAACTGTCTAACTTTCTAAGACCAATATGTCAAAGGTACAATTACAAATTCAACATCACAAATGCAGATATACTAAGCACTGAAGTCAGCTATGCACCCTGACCCTGAGCATCAGACACAAATGTTTTGTATCCTTGAATCCAAAAGATAGAAAATGGGGATATGCCACAGTTATCAGTTGCACTGGGGGCCAGGAAGCCTACGCTGACACAAAAGGTCGGTGAGTGTGTGTGAATAAGACAGAAGCAGGGAGACATTTGGATAAAGTAACAAATGGCCAGTGAGACAAAATGAGCTTTAAGCTTCACAGCTGAACCATGTAATTATTGTGTGTATGTCTGTATGGGTCCTCCAGGTGAAATTGGTGTGTGAGTGTCTGCATGAACACAGCCAAGCTCTCTCCTCTGCTAGCTCTACATCTTGGTATGTTGAACAGGTATGAGCCATGCATGGTAGAGGTGGCAGTTCATCATTGTCACAACCAACCATGAGAACTGGCTCTGCCAGGAGTTGCACTGGCACTTCCATACCCATGGTCAGATGCACTGCTGACCTACGCACACAAGGATACCGTACCCCTCCCAGCAGATGTTCCATCACAGACACTGCCCATTCCAACGTGTCATTCATCCAGTCCATTGAATTGGCAACATGGTGGAGGCAGTCACTCATGCAGCCTGTGCCACATCTACAACCCTAAGCATTTCTCTGCAGGACCTATGGGAACATGCCTGTCCCTCCATGAAGACCTTAAACATACGTTGAGTGGAATGGGAAGCGACACCTAAATCAGGTGGAGAATGGAAAACAGGCCTCCTCTTAGCACCCCTAACAACCCTTCTGTGTGGCATCTCACCCACAGTTTGGCTATGGCCGGAGTCAACAGGGTCTCAAGCAGCAGTAACCACACTTCCCTGATCGAGTGTCTCACCCTCCACTTGTACAATATCCGAAGGCTCACTGGATTGGGTAGACATAGGCCTACTGGCTGTGCCTGATAGAATTACAGGGGATGGCTGAATGTCAATCTCAGTGTCAGATTCAGCCTCTGCACCCCCCCGACTGTGCCTCTGTTTAGCCACCATCATCATCCAAGTCTGCTGATACTCTGATATCTGGTGGTAGAAGTCCCACATTTCCACTGTTAGGATCACCCATGATAATAGGCAGCAGACACAGGAAAAAAATAATACTTATACTACTATAGTCCAATAAATGCTAACAAACTAACAGTGGTGCCACTATTACAGACAGTACAGCAATACATACAACAGTCCTGAGACCAACATCACAAACTAAATATTTCTTTGAACTGCTCATCAGTACTGACATAAAAATGCTTGGCTTACCATGTGCAGATGATGGTAGGCTCCCTATGCTGGATGGTCCTCGAAGAAGTTAAGCAAAAGGTAAGGACATCATCACAATTAACAGTAACACAGGGGGTAAAACATTTTTCCCTTTATATGTCCATTAACTATACTTTCAACAAGAACTTTTGGATGACAAGTTCAGCCTAAACTCATGTGTAATCAATCAGAATATGTTGTTAACTGTAGCAATCTACAATCCCCCCAACCAATTTATTGTTAAACAGAACTAATGTATTGCTGTAAATATTTTACTATACATGAGAATTTAACAATTGAGATACATAACTAGCCTACCTGGAAGCTCCTCCTGGGAAATACTTGCTTTCCTTGAAACAGTAACACCAATGTCAAGGACATGGTGTTCTGTACTTTCCTTGGAGCTGTCTGGAGCCCTGATAATGGACTGGAACTCTTCATTTGCTGTTAGTAGTGTCTGTGTAAGCAGGCCCCTCAGGCACCCATCTGATCATGGCCCTCTGCAGCTGTTCTCTTCCGTTCAGATAAGATCATGTCAGTGGCCCTATGGTGCACCTGATCATATGTCCTGCTCTAGCTGCCTACTGCATTCACATCAGCAAATGTTGCCAAATTTACATTCTGCCTGACATATCTCCACATTCCTGCTCAAGCAGAAAGGCACCATGTCACCTAAAAGCTTCCACAATTACCTGATTCTCAGGGTCACTGAAGGAGGGTTTCAGGGATTGAGATGCCTGGGTGCCATAGTCCTTGGTGTTCTAAAACACAGTGGAAGGATAATACACATAAGTATCACATAACTAAAAAAATCCTGTTCCCAGATAAAACAGAAAAGGTAGCATTATTATCCACAGGAGAAACCTAAAACAGTCTAGATATTTGAAATATGAACCACAGAAATTGTGTGGTTGTAACATATTACATTCACACACAAAGCAAGGCTGGATGCAAAACAAGGAAGAGTAACAATAGCAACATATACTTGTTTCTGCAAAAAAACAGAAATGTGTCTTTGCTCCCTCACCCCCAATAGAACAGGCAAATGACACATTTTGCTAACAAACCATCAGTGAAATGCTGAAAGTGTTATCAAATGAACTGTCCCTGAAACACGTGTACAGACTTAACACAGAACATTCCATTTTAAGCTCTTGCCAATCATGTATACCTGTGAAATGCCCAGACAAACATGCCCATGCTATCAGTACACTTCTAAGTAATGCATACAGATAACAGTAGCATTTGATAATTAATATAAATGTGAAACAGAGTTTTCTTAATGACATTTCAGCATCTGCAGTATATAGCTGAAAAATGCAAGCATATCTTCTCAGGTTCAATTGTCTTCTGTGCAGATATAGCCTAAGTAATAGCATCTTCTGTGTTCTTCACATAAGTCTCATCACCTTCAGATTCCCTAGCTACATGGTTGCCTTTTTATGGTGTAGATAAAGGGCTGTGAGCACGGTGAATATGCAAATCAGGTATGAACTCAGTAGAATTGCTGAATCCCAAATACTTGGCTCCGTGTAGCAGCTGTAAAGGTAGTGCATGCACTCCCTCAGTGTTTGTTGCTAATTGATTGCAACTGTGAATGATTACTGGTAGGGAGAAGGAAAACACAACAGCAATGAAGACTGCTCTACCTCCAGTGAGTGTGTCAGGTTAGACTTACAAAGTATATAGAAGTAATTTTATCAAGGTTGGAAATGTAAGTAAGCAGCACTCAATTCACAGGTTCTGTTCATTAACATCCAACCTCTCCTTCATTTGTTGACAGCTGTATATTATTCCATTTAATATCCTCATACAGTTAAAGGACAATTATATAGAATGCCTTATGGACTGCATGTATCAGATTACTGGTCGGACAAGACAAAAATGAGCAACGAACACAGTAAGACGTTTGCTGATTTTTTGTAAGCAACAGTCATAAATGGTTGTGTGATCACTCAGTGAACCACATCTGAAATTAATACATGTACAAATAACTGTTATGTGGTTTCTTAGTACTGTGGATGATGTCACAGTTGGTTGTATGCAGAATGATTTCAGTTTCCTGATGCAAAGCTGTTTGTGTGACAAAGAGGGATAAGGCACCCTTACAGTGTTCTGATGGTTCATTGGAATGAGAGTTCAAATCCAGACCTATGTGGAAATATTTAATGTGTACTAACAATCATTTTGTAGTGTTTACTTCATAGATTGCATTTCTTCATTTCAACTACTTTTCCCTTATAACTTTTTTTTATGGCCAGTGTTTGCATGGTGCTCAACTTTGTGCAAACAAGAGAAATGGAGAAAATGAATGTCAGGTTTGGCTATGCTTATCTTGGTTGCACAATGCTTAGCAGTGCACAAACTCAGACTAGTGGCCCACACAGGAAGCTGACAGAACACCTGTTGACAGGGCATCTGTTAAATTGTAATGGTCAAAAGGATACATTTTACATCTATCACACAATGCCACTAAGTGACATTGTGCAGTGGTTAGCAACGTTCCCCAACACCTGCAGCCAACAAACACCTGCAGACAGGACCAGACAGTCAATTATTGAAAATGGATGAATTCAATTAATTATGTTGGGTAATGCGCAAACACGCTAAGCGGTGTTGCATGGCAGTTAACACACGGAACTTAAAAATGAGTAAGAAATTATGGAACTGTCATGTAACTAGTCCTGTGGCAACAGATGGTCCTGTCCTGGGTTCTATTACAGGGTGTAAAACCTATTTTTACTGTTGTGACAGTGCAGTTTATAGCAATGAACTGAAAAATATACAAGTGTCATTTCAACATTCTTGTGGCAACAAATTTAAGTGTAGGGCTGCATACACATGGTCCTGGGTTCTATTATAGGATATTCCAGACATTTTTACTGTTGTTCCATTTCCCACTATTTTCATGCTCACTTATAACACTTTAGATAGAGATATATGACTGAGGGTATACTGTCTAATATATTTCTGTAAGTATGATTCTGCTATCTGGACTTGGATGGCCTTCACAATTAAATAAGACACATACACTGGATCTATATACAAGAACTATGTCAGGTCACACAAATATATTTGTAAGACCTCAAACTGTCACCTGTATTTATGAATGATTCCTGACTATGTGTGAGTAGCACTTCTTCTGTGGCAAAAATAGAAAATCACTGCTGTGGAAGAAAATGTTTTTTCCCTTATGCCTAGGTTTGAATCACGTACTTTAAAAATACATTTTACCAGTACATAAAGCCAAAAACAAATGTGTCATGTCATAACATATATGCCTCCACTGCATATCTGTAAAATTAACTCTACTAAGAGGTACCTTCCAATTTTCAATATATATATATTTCCAAGCTACAACAGCAAACACCCCTCAAACCAAGATCAAGTGTCAGATTAACCTTCCAATTTAAAATATTTATTTCCTCCCTGCTTAGCATTGCTGCTGTCTGCTTACCATCATGCAAATGCAGTTGGCATAATTTCTAGGGTTTGTGCACTACCAGTAAACATGATAACAGGAACTGGTGGGTATGCATTACTTGCCATTGCTCTAGTTCTGATGTTAGACATGTTTGGAGTTAGAGGGGAAGATGCTCAGTTTAGGACACAGAGGTTGTGTGTCCAGGAGTCCATGATATTTATTGGACTCTTGGTAAAGTATCATAGCCAAAGGCTTATGCAGGAGGACTATTCTGGCTCCCAGTACAAGTCTGAGGCTTGTAGTAGTTTGGTTCAGGCTGTATCCAGTGCTTCTGACATCCCACACACTGGAGAACAGTGTAAGCATCATGTTAATGACCTACACAGGCACAAAAGGGATGCCCTCAACCAGTGGTTGAATGAATTTTAAACTGCTGACATCCCACAGCTGTGTAAGTATAATAGAGAGTATTTATAATACATAGAAAGTTACATATAGTCGAGTGGTATGCATAATGCTCTTCTCTTCTTTGCACAGCTAAAGCCCTAAGAGAATTGAATAGATGGGCTCATGCTGATCAAATGGAGAGACTGAGGGAAGCAAGTGGTATATATGCAGCACAAGAGAAGTATTATTGTAACTTTAAAAGTTAAAGATAGAGTTTGTTATACAGTTGTAGCAAATTGAACATGCATATCTTAACTGTAAAAGCAAGCTTGCATACATTAGTCTGTAGCACAAACCAGCTTTAGGACTCAAGTGTAAGACTGTAGTCAGAAGTTGTGGGTTTAAATACCACAGGTAATGGCTATGCAATACTGCATTTCTTTAATAATATTACATTAACTTAAACTTTATACAAGTTGCATAAATGCCCTGCTGTTAACTGTAATCTATACAACTGAACCAAGCATATTTGCAGTATATGCACATTTCAAGGATTAGTTTCAGCAATCTGTAGTTATAGTGTGTAGTTGTTAGAATTATACTTAAATGTAATACTTCAGATATGATAGTACTAATTTTACATATTTTTTCTCTCACCCCAACTCTTATTTCTCTTTTTTTTATTTTCTATTATGTCTTGCCACTGCAGTGGTGGTGCTGTGGTAGGGTTGTCACCTCACAGTAAGACGTTTTGTCCTGTTCGATTCTCAGCTAGAGCATCTTCTGTGTGGAGACATGCATGAATGGGAGTACCTTCATTGAAGGTTGTGCGTCAGGGCTGGCAACTCGGCATGTAAAAATCAACTGCCAGTCATTAGCGGACCGGAGTTCCACTGTGGCGACCCCTAACCGGGAAAAGCCTAAAGACACAATATTATGTCTTGTCAAAATATCTCCACCATGTCATCTGTACCAAATCACTAAATGCTTCACAGCACAGTGAGGTAGGCCAGCCCCAGTGGATCATCCTGACCCCACTCCACCAGCTTCAGCACTGATGCCTAGCACATCTGGGACCCAACCTGGCAGCACTGTTTCTGCTGCCCTTGCAGTACCCACACCCTCAGGTAGTACTGGTGTGGCAGGTGGTGCTGTGGTACTATCCAGAAGCAGTAGCAGAGGTAGGATTTCATCACCTGCCAAGAGATGCCAGGGTTGGTGCGTAGGGTTATGTACCACACCATTGGTGTATGCTTACACCAGATGAAGTGGCTACTCTCCCTCATGATACCTAGGAGGAGGAGGAGCCATCAAGCACTCCAGCCACCAGCGGAGTAAGGGGAGAGTGATGACAGTCCACTGGGTAAGGACTAAATTCTCACTGTCTCCATGTTTGATGAGCATGAGCCTGTGTTGTCCCCACCATCACACCAATCATGGTGTCCCCCAACCTTTTATGTCTCTCAGCATCCCTATCTCTTGTCTTGTTTGTTTTCATTTGCTTCCTCACCTACTCAACCTACCTGACCCAGAAATACCTACGTCCTTTACCCAGCATTCCTCACTTACTGAATTAAAAAAAAAGGGCACCTGTCCCGGGGAAAAAAAATATTGTCCCATACATAGCTCTCCATTTTGCACACATGTCTTCTAGACGCACTTGATTTGGTCCAATTGGCTATACAACATGATTATGTTGTTGTCACCCTCTTTCTGGAGGTGACAGTCCAAATTCAGCTAATATTCTGCATATTTTCAGTTTTCAATGTTGAAGAAATGGATATTTATGGTTCTTTCCTACCTCCCTCCTACACATTCTTGTATTTGTTCTTCCCCTTGCTTGCTCCCCATTTCACCACTTTCCTATCTACTCCATTTTAACACCTATATTCTTGTCAAAAATAACATTGCACACAACACACATAAGTACTCTATGTTTGCACAGAGTTTGGCATTGTGCACCAATGCTAAGCAACAGTGAGTGGCCCTACAATGCTGTGGTTACCTACACACAGTGCTGCTTAAACCTGCTGCACTATGCCAACACACAGCAACATGTGTACTATAAAGAACTGATGACATTGCATTATCACAGTTTATATAAAAGTATTAGATGCACCTGTATTTGAACCCAGTATCACCTGGGCTCAAAAAGAAATCTATCAATGCATTTACACTTGCTGCCACAGAGTCAGCTAAGCAGCAAGTATGTTTCATAGACTCAATACTAATGCTCAGAATTTTATCAATGCAGCTCGCGTTTGTTCTACTTAACTACATGTAAACAGGGAAAGTAATGGAAATGTGTATCTCGCATGCACAAACACTTTGCTAGCCATCAAACAAAGCCGCTGGTCGCTGTTGCACTATGCAAAGTCACTATTAGCATGTATTAGTGCTGTTTACTGTCCATTTACTCTTTATGCCATGAAACTACATGTGGAAACGTAACAAACTGAAGGTCCTATCTAACAGTGCGTCACAAATTTGCAATGCAGCCATTTGTTTCCTCCCCAATGCATTGCAGCCCTGGTCTCTCAGTACTTTTTCACAACTATATCAACTACACTACATAAATTGACTCATTGCATCCAAGTGATGCTTCCGGGTGCATCTGCAGTTAGCTCCTACTGACACCTCTAGGCATCAAATATTGCTTGTTCATATTTACATCAATAATTCTAAAACCATGCTATTTACAAAGTTTTAAAAGATTTCATCTTAAAGCTTACACAGTGGTAAACCCATCTGCATTAATATTTGACCTCTGTCTAGTGCAGGTAAAGAGATATTAACTGTTGTTTTTGTGAAATTAATTTATATAGATATAATTTTCACATTTTTCTAAATATCTCAACAACCAAGTAGCACAGACAGAACTCCTTAGCCTCATATGAAAGCTCTCAGCCAGATGAATAAAATGCTGCTGACAGTATGTGGTTGTAGAGATATTGTAAGTTGTTTACAAAATATTAGTTACTGTGTTTACTGTGACTTATAAAATTCAGTTTAAGACATATAACCTAAAGAATACTTCCACTGTAAAAATAATTTATGCTGAAGGGTTTGCCATTTATACTTATTTCATAACTCCCATTTCCAGAGATATGAACATCTGTTTAAAATGTGAGGGCAAAATTTGATTCTGTCAAAAGGCTTAGGCTTCACTCATTGGAAGTTACAGTGCAATCTTCCTGAGCTTCATTGGAGTGAATGAGTTAATAACAAATGTGTGATATGCAATGGACATCAATCTAGTAACATGCAGAACTAGAACTACCTTCTCAGTTGAACATGCCTACACATTCATCAACTGACCCTGAGAACTAATGACCCATGAGTCTAACCAGCCTTATGTGAAAGGCTATGGAAGAATCATCATGGCCCTTATCCACAAGGACATAGGCAACCTTCAAAACTCTTGACCCTACCCAGTTTGATTTTGTCAAGGGAAGATCTTGCTTATTAAACCTAGTGAACTTCTTTGAGAATGTCACTAAAACTCTGGATGAGGAAAACAGTACATACTGCATATCTTGATTTAGCCAAGGCCTTTAACAGAATCCCCCATTCAGGTATCATAGAAAAACTCTCCCCTCTGGGGATTAACCCATACATTAATAGCTGGGTAGTCAACTAGCTCACCAACAGAATGAACACTATCAAAGTTGGGGAGTTTATCTCCACCAGTAGACCAGCTACCAGTGGAGTACTACAAAGATCTGTACTGGGCCTCTACTGTTTGGAAACTATTTCTCTGAAGTCCAGTTGGAGGTAGATGGCCTGTGGCTTACCACGTTTGTAGATGACTGCAAACTTGGAGCAATCAGAGTCCCCCAACAATGTAAACATATTACAGAAAGGGCTGACATAGACAAATGATTGGTGCCAAACTCACTGACTGAAACTTAACACAAAAAATGCCTCATTGTCCACCTTGGCAAAGAAGTAGCCCTTGCTAATTATGATATACATAGCGCCCCTTTAAGCTCAAACTCAGTGGTGCAAGACTTGGGAACACAGGTTGATAGCAATCTAAACTTCAATCACCATGTGTCCATAGTGGTAAGAAAAATATTCTAAATTGCACACCTCATAAATAAGGCCATTGCATCCAAGACCAGGGAGGTCATAACTCTGCTGTACTCTACCCTTATCAGACCACCAACTGAGTACAATGCTGCCTTTTGCATGTACCTCATCAGACACCTGAAGCAAATGGAGTAACCACGAAGCTTTCTGACCAAGATAATCCACAGCCCACAAAACGTGACATACATGGAAAAACTGAAGGCCCTGTCACTGTACCCAGTATCATACAGGCTGCTGAGAGGTGACTTGTGCCTTGCCTACAGAGCAGTCTCAGATCCTGCCCTAATGGAAATGCTGGAAATCTGCAAATCAAATGGGAAAGGAATAACTTGCTCCAGGGATGTCAACCTAGTCTATGAAATAAACAGAACATATCAGAGAGAGAGAGAGAAATCTCCCAGTGATTTCTGCTCCTTTGGAATAGGCTCCCACTGCATGTGAAGCAGAGCTACTCATTGACCCTATTCAAGTGCAGCCTTGACAACTAGATGGATGACTGTAAATTCACCCCAGGAGTGGCACCTATGTCCATCAAGGACAGGGGTAGTGGGTGCTGATCACAAAATTGCTCTGCTAACAATGACCATCTAACTATGGTCCATAAGGGTACTCAGGTTTTTTCACTGCTAGACTTGTAAAGGCCCTAGGGCTATTAGCCTAGTAACCACCTGTGAACCTGTGTAGGTCTCCCAACATAATCCCTTCTGCATCCACTGCTGATGTCTTCCAATATAAGTTGTCCTGCAACCTTGTAAAATGCAGACTTGTGCTGTGCAACTTACATAATGTACTGAGCTCTGTAGTCTGTATACTTAGATAGGTAGGGGATTCTGTTCTCACTGCAGTCAACTGGGGGTGCTTGTGTGCCTATCTAGACAGAAGAGCATAAGTGTGTATCCTACAGTTACCACTCCAATCTCATGGGTTGACAGTATTTTGACTTGCACATGCCTACACATCCATTTCATGGAGGTATCCCAACAACTTCTCTCCAACATCCACTGTTGATGTCATCTACTCTAAGTTGTCTTGCAACCTTGTAAAAGTCAGACTTGTACCATGACACTCGTGTAAAGTACTGAGTTCTGGAGTCTGTGTGTTTAGGTAGGGGTTCTATTTTTCATTGCAGTCAACTGGTGTGTGTGTGTGTGTGTGTGTGTGTGTGTGTGTGTGTGTGTGTGTGTGTGTGTGTGTGTGTGTGTATGTGTGTGTGTGTGGGGGTATACCTTCATAAGTTTGAAGGCCACATCTTCGACGCTGCTGCCCCAAAATGTGAACCACAAAGATCATGAAAACTGAAGTGCCAATTTACAAAACTTTGCCCCCTTTTTGACCCATGGTAACACTCGTTTTGGCAGTGGAACGATTGGGAATGTTGAATTTCTATATTTTTGCAACGTTCAGGGAAGTCGGCGTGACAGAATTCAGCTAAACAGTTTGCGGTTCAGCACATTCAGAAATGTGTCTTCGTACATATGAAGGTATAACGTGTGTGTATACATACTTGCTTGACATTACAGATAGCCTTTTACACCAATATGTAGGACAATGTTATTACCATATTCTCCTCACCAGACACTGCTAATGTCATCAGCTATATCTGATTTGTGGATGTGCACTATTTCTACCAGGACAGTGTCAGAGACTAGCCAGGAGGCCAGACAGAAGTCACCTCATCCTATACAATACAGATTACAGTGGCATGGCTTTCATTCTACTCAGATGCATTATGGCATGGTTTGTAGGTCCTGTGTTTTCTTGGTGAGAAATCCCTGTGGTCTGTCCCAGCTGCTGCATGTGTCTGGTGAGGTACATGCAAAAGAGAGCATTATACTCTGTTAGTGTTCTGATGAGGTTCAAGTTCATTGTTGTAGTATAATCCTCAGATATGAATACAATAGCATGACGTACGATGTGCACAACATAGGCTTTCAATACTAGTGTGGACACTTGGTGGTCAAAGTTCAGATTGCTATGTACCCTGGTCTTGCATCACTGGGTTTCAGCGTAGTGGGACTGTTGTCAGTGCTGTAATTAGCAGTGAATTCCACTTTGCAGAAGGACAAAGTAAAGACACATTTTTTACATTAAATTGTGGACTGTGTGGCTTTGTCACCATTTGTCTGTATTAGCCACTCCTGCAGTATGTCATCATCATTGGTGGACTCAATTATTGCACTAATCAACAAACTCATAAGCCAAAGGCCATATACTTTAGCCTGAACTGTTGAGAAATAGATTCCAAACAGTAAAGGGCCAAAGACAGATTCCTGGGGTACGCCAATGGTGACAACTCTAATGGTACAGGTTAATTCCCCAACTTTCACAGTATATGCTCTGTCAGTGAGCCAATTGGTTACCCATCTAGCAATGTAAGGGTTTATCCCAAGCTGTGAGTGTTACTCTATGATACCTACATGGGGGATTGTGTCTAAACCCTAAGCCAGATCATTATAGGCAGTATGCACTGTCTTACCTTCACCCAGGCCTATCACATAGAATCAGTGGGCTGTGACAACATCACAGATCACCTATAGTGTGACTCAGTGCATACACCTTCCTGATATGGTTGAATACACACTTCAACACACCATCCACACACACTATGTTCCTGTAGAAGGATGTACATCAACATGCATCCATCTGAGTTGGAGGGTCAGCACCCAATGCATGCATGTACAGACACATCCTGACTCTCCTTATCTGTGAGGTAGATCAATATCTCATCATGGACCTTTACTAATTAGACACTAGTAATATCCTGGCTGTGTGCAACAGACCTGTCTGAGTTATTAATGCTACATCATGTCTGTTACATTTGTTAGATGTCCTCAAAGAGTTTATCAAGGGCATGCATGATGACAACATTATCATCCTTTTGACCTTGACAAGCCCAAGGCATTTGACACACGTCTGCAGTGAGATATTTACTCAATACTATCAAATGTGGCCATAAATACATATTTCACCAAGTGGGGAGACCACTGTATCACATATTGAAATTTGTGAAGTGACCTATATCTCAGGTCCAGTGGTCAGATCCGTACATCAGGGCTGTCTGCTAGGCCCATTCCCATCCATTATTTAAGTCACAGATGTCAAGAATTACATACACATCCTGTGTCGACATAGCTGTCTGCAGGACTACAGATTGTGGGCCATCATTGACTCCAACTGTGATATTAGTATAATACAGACAATATCAACACACACCAAAGATTGCTGCCACAGCCACAACAAAACATGCAATGAAACAAAAACATGGGGGGGTGTAGTAAGTCAGGAACATGACAACCCAACAATAATATAGACATCACACCCTATAATCAGACCACTAGGTATGTGACCTCTGTCCTGGGGTAGATGGTATGTGGGACATCCACCAACATATAGCCAGAGTACTGATTACTCCTTTGCATGTAACACAACTACAGAGTATATGAAGGACTTCCACATCACAGGCCATGGTACCTCCATGGTTGATAGTCTTCATCACACCAGTAGCTGAGTACAATGCACCCTTCTTTATGTACCTCCCTGCACATCTTTCAGTGATGTGTAACTGAAGTGTACCACCTTTGCCACAGTGACCTGTTACGTATCTTATTGGCCATGCCTAGGTATTCTTGTTCTGGCATCAGCATTACTGTCTGATGGTGCAGACCCCTGATCAAGTCATTATACAAGATGCATGTGTGATACCTGTTCTGATGATGCACACATTACATACCTAGCTGTTTGACAGCATTGATGGCTTGGCTAACATTCATGACAGTGCGGATCTAACACCTCCAGCAGATGTTCCAGTGTCAGGACAGTGTGCATGATTACCCTCATAGAGTGCGGACATGTCATAATTGTTGTATAAGTGTGTTTGCGCAGAACCATCTATCACTCTAAATTGCATATGATATGTCAGAGACATGGGATTACTGGCGGTATTCTTTTGATATTGTCCATGGTTGTGTGTGTTTTTTTATTGTTGTACATGAGCCTTGACCTGTGTTCCACTTGCTGGAGAATTCTGCTGAGATTACACTCACATTCAGGCAAATCAGTTTGCACAGCTTCACAATATGCACCCTAGGGTGGGAAGATGACATAATGGTTAAAATGTTTACCTTAATGACACAAGGTGCAAGGTTTGATTCTCACATGGGGTAACTGGCTAGGCTTCAAATGGCCCAAAAGGGCAGTTAGCCTAGTACTAACCTATGAACCTATGAACCTATGAACCTACCCCAGTTGTGTAAAATATCCATGATAGATGTCTTCTGCATTATTCATGTAAGGATGCTTATCTCACACAGACATCGTCCTCATTTTTATGTCACCTTGTGTGACAGTCACATAATACACATTTTCACTGTGTAGTTCGTAGTTTACCATATTGATATGTGACTTCCATTGACATGGTCTCATCTACTGTACATTAAGTTGTTACACCTGTCCTCTTTCCCTGTGTTCATTTCTATTCATCTGAGTGTCCCTGTTCAATACACACACTTTCCCTGAGTGTTTTTTTACATGGCAGTCCATGTACCCTTACAGATCATTTGCCCAACTTTTGGTACAGAATGCCTGGAATGGGACATCACAATACTCCTCACTGTATACACTGTCCTGTACTGTGTTTGACCCATATACATAACTATATGTTAAGCCCTGCTAATCATTGTGGCATTTTGCTCAATCTTGCTCTCCTGCTGTGGTCTGAGGTAAACAGGTTTGCTGATTGTGTTGCTTTACATGGTTTCCTGGCTGGTAACACTGTTGCCAGTCATGAAACCATGCTTATTTATGTTTAAACACGGTGTGTGGCATGAATATGTAATTAGTGCTGCTGCTGCTCACTGCACCTAACTGTGCACAGGAATAAACTCTGTGTAGTCTTCGCGTGAAGCCTACACAGAGTTTATTGAATCTCAGGGCATGTCTTACTATGCAATTAACAACAACAACAACAAAAGATGCACAAAAAAGTGTAAGACTTTAAATCATTAAAAAAAGTGAGCTTTCAAATCTGTGTTATTTTGGGACCTTAAAAATATGTTACATATCTAGCAATCCTTTTGTAAATTTAGTTAGGTCACTTGACTTAATTAATTAATGGCACAAAATTCTTCATAAAAATTCTCTTTTCGTTCTTGCATATTGAAAATGCAAATTTTAAACTAATTACATTATTTAACCAAAATCTTTACATGCAAATAAAGTGTTGCCCAAATCCCAGTCACCATTATAATCATAAATATATTACATTACTTGAAATTTCAAATGATTTGCATCCCTAGAGTTGTATATACATTTGATCATTGCATTATCAAAATTTCTCTTTTTATATAATTTTTGTTTTCTCTTATTCTTTTAGTCAAACTTCTAATACTTTTCCTGCAGAAAGTGCACAAATTGAAGGTGCCACAGGTATCAGCACTTCAGTTTGGCCACCTACAGAATGCACAAGAAGCTGGAAAAAGTACATTTCCTTACACAATATTGTGGTCTTGGATGATGTTTATCAGAAGGATTGTCAAGAGAGTCCTTTGCATGACACTGGACTAGAGTCCCTGAATTTCCCATTGAAGGCTTGATAGTCAAATTCTGGTATGGGGAGTCTGTTTTTCTGTCCCCTCACACTGAGACATGCTTGTCAAACTACAGACTTCCAAATATTTCTTTATTTTACTTGACAACCAACTAAGTGAACTAATCCATGGACTATCTTCAGCTGTGAAGTGAGGCAAAAGTGCTAAGAGCATAAGGACAATATCAATTCAGTAATGTAGCAGTAAACCATTGGACATCAAGAATAGCACCACTATATGCAGGAAACTATAAGAATAAATCTAAGCTATTTCTTAAATGTAGAACTTCAGTGCAGAGAAAAAAACTAACAGAACAAAAACTTTTAGTAAATATTTTCCACAGTAAAATTAAGTGCAATATGTCACTATATATATGTATATGTATATATATATATATATATATATATATATATATATATATATATATATATATATATATACACACACATATCTATTTTCAAGACCCAAATCCAGAACTGCCACATCAAATAACATATACACAACCTACCACATATAAAATTATCCAGCATCCATCTGACTGTCCAGCACTAAAACAACATTTTACACAACTATTTTCCCAGTCGGTCATTGTGATTCAGTGACCCAAAACTCCTGCCTGTCTACAAGCCTAGCACATCTGCTGGTCATTGTCTGTACTCATACAAGGTTGCTAAGGCCTGGAACTCTTTACTTGTATCCATCAGTCTATGCCATCCCTCCCATCTTTCAAAACCACTTTGAAAGACTTCCTAGCTAAAATCTAGTTTGTTCTTGTTCAAATCCAGGATAAACCTTATCCCTAAATGTGAGCAAGTATCTTTTCATTCCTTATACTTCCTTACTGTGCTTTCTTTACTTAATTCCTTACTGCTATCTAATTTTCTTTCCTGACTTTCACTCTAAATATACCGTAAGCCTGTTTTCCCTCACCTCATATTGCTATTCCTCTTGTATTAGACTATCTAACCTTTACTTTCTCTACAAACTGTGTAAAGTTTCTCTAAATATTAAAAGATTGTCCTATACCTTGTATAGGTTCATAGGTAGGTACTAGGCTATCTGCCCGAGGGCATTTATAAGCCTAGCCAGAGTGTGTCGGCTTTCACCGTCGCATTGATTCATTAACTGAGCCACTGTCAAGCAGAGCCAATGAAGTGATCCCAGGGGTGTATTTTCTGTTACCCATCCACTCGTCAAGGTTTCTCTTGAAGAGTGTTAGTGAGGGGCTCTGCCTAATGTAGTTTGGAATTTTGTTCCAAAGCATGGGGAGTCTCTGTGACAGGAATCTATCCCTCCAGCATTTTCTATTTATTGTTTTAGTGAGGTTTAGCTCACTAGAGCACGTGGCTCACAGTGACTTAGATATCTTTAGGTAGAGCATGTCCATCAATTCTGAGTTGGATATGGCTTAGTAAGTCAGGCAGAGATCACCTCTGAGTAAGCAATATGCCACTGAGTACAGCCAGAGTTTTTTCAGTCGGGCTGCATAGGACATATGTTTGAGGCCAGTAATCCTCTTGGTGAGGTACTTTTGTGGTCTTTCCAGCTGTTGGAAGTGTCTTGTGAGGTACATCCCAAATGAGGCATTGTACTCTAATAATGGGTCTGATGAGTGACAAGTAGAGGGGTACTATAACCTCTTTATTTCTAGATGCAAACCCTTTAGTAATTAGATGGGCCACATAGAAGGATTTCCTAACTACTTTGGCAATATGATTGTCAAAGGAGAGATTACTATCTACCTCGGTCCCCAAATCTCTTATTACCTCTTCTGTATTAAGAGGGCTGCCACCTATATGGTAATTTGTGGGTGTTTTGTTTTTCCAAAATGGGATGACTATGCATTTTATGGCATTTAGCTTAAGGCCATGACTTTGACACCAGGTGCCCATCTCAGTAAGGCCCTTTTGGAGGATGTCCGTGTCAGCCAGAGAGTCAATTATGGCTCCCAGTTTGCAGTCATCTGTGAACTTGGTTAGCCATAGTCCTCCTGTGTTTGCCTGTACTTCTGAGAAATATATGCCGAACAGTAGGGGTCCCAGGACCGAGCCTTGCGGGACACCACTTGTGACTGGTTTAGAGTTGGACCTGGAGCCTGCTATTCTTACCGTATGTAAGCCAGTTGGCAACCCATCTCATTCAGGCTGGTGAGTTTTTCTGTAATACCCGAGTGGGGAATGGTGTCGAAAGCCTTGGCGAGGTCAAGGTAGGCTGTATGAACCACCTTTCCTTCATCTATGGCCTTGGTGACTGTCTCAAAGAAGTCAGCCAGGTTTAGTAGGCATGATCTGCCCTTAACAAAGCGGAACTGGGTTGGGTCAAGTGTATGGAGGTTCCCAATGTCCTTGTTAATGAGTTCCATGACGATCCGCTCCATAGCCTCGCAGACCAGGCTAGTCAGGATTATGGGGCGATAGTTACCAAGGTCAGTTGTGGCCCCTTCTTTGTGTGCTGTGTGCCATTCTATGGGCATGTTGCCTGTGGAGAGGCTAAGGTTGAACAGTGTGTTTAGGTGGGGGGGTTAGTTCATTCTGTAGTTCGTGCAAGATGCAGCCTAGGACACCATATGGCCCCATTGACGCTGTGTTTTTGGCTTTTAAAGGGCTGTTTTCACCTGTGCATCTGTGATTTCCGGGACACTACACTTTTCTGATATTGTTGTGGGCCCTTTTGAGGGTGAGAGGGGGGTGAAGTTCACACTGAATCTATCTGCCAGGATGTTGGCAATATCAGTAGGTTTAGTATATTTTGTGCTATTTTGCACTAGTTCAGTGCATATCTGCGAGTTGCCACTTAGATTCTTAATATAGCTAAAGAAGGCTTTGTGGTTATCTTTTGAATCCTTGGCTATTTTTCTTTCAAAGTTAGCCTTGGATGATTTTATGAGGGACCTTAGTTTCTTACTGATACTGATCAGAGATGTTTTTCCTTCTTGGGATTTGCTTTTTTGTTGAACTAGTTTCCTCCTTTTATTGTATAGCCTGTTTATGGCAGGGGTCCACCAAACTGGTTTCCTTCTCTTAGAGGAGTGAGTCTTGGTTTTGCTAGGGATGGCACGATCCATGCATCCTTATAGGTGCTCATAGAGTGCATTTGTAAAGGTTTCTGCATCTTGGGCAGCATTATCCTTTAGCGTAGGGGCTGTGAAACTTACCACCTCTGTCTTAAGTAAGGTGAAGTTTGGTTTAGAAACGTTTTTTACTGTGGTTTCTTTAGTTGGGGGTGGTGGTGGGGTGTGGACATCCAGAGTGATTAGTTTATGGTCTGATCTAACCAATGACGGGTTGACCTGTGGTGTGGAACACCTGTCACCCGTGTTGGTGATGACCAGGTGCAATATGTTTTCACCTCTGGTAGGGGAGTTTACTGGTTGATCCAGGGCATTTGAGTTGATGAATTCCAGGAAGGGCTGGGCCTGGGAGTTTGGACTTGAGTAGTTTTCCCAGTGAATGGTAGGGTAATTGAAATTGCTCAATATCAGGGTGTTCGGTAGGACCTTCATGTTTTCCAGTGTCTCCAGAAAGGTGGAGTGGTTGTCCTGGGTCATGGAGGGTGATCTGTAGCAGGCCACAATTTGCATTGCAGATTTGCCTGATGTTAGTTGCACATGGATGATCTCAGAGGTATCATGCTGTGCCACTAACCTGGAAGTGTAGGTATCCTTGATGAATATGGATACACTCCCTCCTTTTGTGTTTTGGTCCGTGTTCTGTGGGAAAAATGTGTGGTATGAGTTGTAGCCTGATAGTGCTGGGGTGCTCTCTGGAGTCTTGAACCAAGTTTCAGTTACTGCACAGATGTCGACGTTCTCAGTACTTTGGAGTGCTTCGAGCGTCTGCATTTTGAGATTGAAACTCCTGGCATTGAGTAGCACAACCCTCAGTTTTTTGTTAATTGTGCTATTTATGGAGGTGGGTTTGACTTTTGATTCTTGCCTAAAAAAGGCACTATGGGGGCAGCAAGACCCTTGGCCAGTATTCGAAAGCCTACGCATGACAGGTGCAAGCTGTCTCTTGCGAAGCAACGTGGCTTGTCGAGCATGTCGTCCCAGGCTGACAGACACTGGATCCCCTTTGAATGACACCAGAAAATTAGCCAATTGTTGAAATTGATAATTTTTTCTTTATATTGAGGTATCATTCTTGGTGAGGGCAGAATGCTACTCAGGGTCAGGGTCATACCAGCCTGGACTACATGATCAGAGAGCTCTTCCATGTCTCTTTTCATGTAGTCCAAAAGGTAGTAGAAGTGACCAAGGCAGATAACCAGATAATGCACGGTGTATGTCTGAGGAAGGTTGGGGTATCACCTCGACCGAAAGCGCTTACAAATACAATAAACATTCCGTGCATTATCTGGTTATCTGCCTTGGTCGTTTCTACTACCTTTTGGATTTCAGTTTCAAGTTTGTTTTTGAATTTTACAAGTTTCTCTTTTCATGTAGTCCAGAGAAGTACATCTTAGGTCATTCACACCAACATGAACAATGACAGAGTCATATTTGTACTTGTTCTGGAGTGACCAGAGTGCTTGTGTTATGTGGCAGATTCTGGCTTCCGACAGGCAGCTAACAGTAACCTTCTACTTGTCCAGCCTAGTGAGTGGGACATCAGTATGCCTGACTATAGAGTCACCTATTACTAGTGTGTTAGGTATGTTATTTCGCCTTAAGGGCTGTGATTGTGTGGCACACTGATTTTGTGTTTTATGTGTTGTCTGGTTTGTGACGGGAGGTGCAGGTTGTTTTGGTGTCTGCTTTGGAGGTCTCTGATGCTTTTGCAGGTTTTTATTTAGAGCCTCCAAGTATGATTTTGTGTATTTATGTGTATTTTTTGCCAGTGCTGTTTTAGTAGGTCTATTTGTGGCTGGAGGTGTGGTGCAAGTGTTAACCTTCTCCTCTTGACTGTCTGTTCCAGTCTTGGGTGGAGACAGCTTAGCTTCCAGTTTAGCTGTATAATTGCATCTCTCACATATGTTAGTGTTTTGTCGTAGGAGGAGAGGGTTTTCTGTGTACATGAGGCAGTTGTAACATTGCCTCTGGATACCCAGATTCACCAGCTGGACTGGAGAGTACACCTGAAATTGCCCTTTGGTCATGCATGAATAGTAGGGTGAACTGCTTAGTCGTTTGGTTGGTGAGAGGTAAATAAAGAGCCTTGCCCTGCTGGGCAATCAAGTGTCAGGGTATATTAGTTCTTGCTATTAGGTCTGAGCAAGTGCTGGGCTGTAGGATGCTTTTTGAGTGCTTAGGTTGAGAGTTAGACTACTTTCAAGGGAAAAACTGAAGAGGAAACAGTGGAGCCGGGAATAATTTAACCGTAGCTAACCGGCGCTGCCCGGAGTGCAAAACCGTGCAAACACGGTTTTTTATAGTAGGGAAATAAAAGAGATAGAAATTAGCCCAAAATGGCCAATAAACTACTCACTTCTGGGCTGAAACCACTCCTCCAGGGACAGATAGGCTGCTCAAAGCTCCCCTCTCTCACAGGTGAACAGAAAAACTTCCTTCTATCCAAGTAAGGTATGGGCAAGTCAGAAACAAGTATCACAGCCCCGAATTCAGCACTAGCCTGAAAACGGGACTATACTAGCTTAGAAAGGTGGGAAACAAGGATTTTTTTTTTGTTTCTTTGAAAAGATAAGGCAAAACCAGCAAAAATACACTTAAAACAGCTTTAAACGACTGTAAACTATCAGAAAAGGCTATTGCATTTTAGTGTGTAACCTACAACAGTTAAACAAATTATTTAAACAAAAAATGACTTTTTAAAAGTGCAGGCATTCAAATAAGTACAATATGTGAAAAAAACAAGCTTTTAAATCACAATAAATGCTGGAAAATCTGCGTTTAGGCAGAGAATAGATAAGTACAGCAAGAAAGTACAGAAAACTTATACTTAATCACTCCAAAGTCTCTCTTCTAAGCTAGAAGGTTTGTATCACTTTAAGGCTTTCTAGTGCTACCCGGTAGGTTAGTTACAGGAAAGATTGGAAACAAGTGCAGATGTGGTCTTTTAAACCAGAAAGTTGAAAGAGGTGGACAAACTGTCCAAATGGTCAATAAACTACAATTTCTGGGCCAAGAACCACTCCTCTCGTGGGTAGACAGGCTTAGCTAGTGCTTACCACTCCCACTGATAAGCTAGAAGGCTTTTCTCCAACACAGAAAGACTTGCGGGGCTCAGAAGCTTACCAACAGTCCTGGATACAGCAACTCTGTATCTGGACTAGGCTAGTTACAGGAAAGGTGGGAAACAAGCACAAGTGCGGCTTTTAAACCAGAAAGTTGAAAGAGATGGAGCTACAGTTTCTGGGCCAGGAACCACTCCTCTTGTGGTAGATAGGCTACCTAATCACTCCCACTGATAAGCTAAAAGGCTTCCCTCCAACACAGAAAGGCTTTGGGGGCTCAGAAGCTTACAAAGAGTCCTGGATACAGCAAATCAGTTTTTAACCAATGTTTTTATATCATGTCTAATTTGTTATAATTATTTAAAACTACAAATGTTTTTGTGTTATTTTTGAAGATTGTAAAATTATTGTTCTTAAAATGTTTTGTAATAATTTGGAGCTTTTCTCCCTGGGGCTCTGCTGAAAATGGGATTCTACCCAGTCAGATTTTCTCAGTAATCAAATGTCAATAATTTTTTTTTTCTTCTTTAGACTGCTCCCGTTAGGAGTCACCACAGTGGATCATCTGTTTCCATTTCTTCCTGTCCTCTGCATCCTGCTCTGTCACACCAACCACCTGCATGACCTCTCTCACCACATCCATAAACCTTATCTTAGGCCTTCCTCTTTTCCGGTTACCTGGCAGCTTCATCCTTAGCATCTTTTTCTCAATATACTCTGCATCCCTCCTCAGCACATGTCCAAACCAACGTAATCCTGCCTCTCTGGCTTTGTCTCTAAACCTTCCAACCTGGGCTCACCCTCTAATATACTTATTCCTAATCTGTCCACCCTCGTCACATCCAGTGCAAATCTTAACATCTTTAACTCTGCCATGTCCAGCTCTGACTCCTGCGTTTTTGTCAATGCCACTGTCTCCAACCCATATAACATAGCTGGTCTCACTACTGTCTTGTAGACCTTCCCTTTCACTCTTACTGGTACTCTTCTGTCACAAATCACTCCTGACACTCTTATCCACCCACTCCATCCTGCCTGTACTCTCTTCTTCACCTCTCTTCCACACTCACCATTACTCTGAACTGTTGATCCCAAGTATTTAAACTCATCCACCTTTGCCACCTCTACTCCCTGCATCCTCACCATTCCTCTATCCTCCCTCTCATTCGCACAAATATAGTCTGTCTTAGTCCTGCTGACCTTCATTCCTCTTCTCTCTAGAGCATATCTCCACCTCTCCAGGGTCTCCTCCACCTGTTCCCTACTCTCACTACAGATCACAATGTCATCTGCAAACATCATAGTCCACGGGGACTTCTGTCTGATCTCATCTGTCAACCTGTCCATCACCATTGCAAATAAGAAATGGCTCAGAGCTGATCCTTGATGTAATCCCACCTCCACCTTAAATGCATCCGTCACTCCCACCGCAGACCTCACCACTGTCAAACTACCCTCATACATATCCTGTACCACTCTTACATACTTCTCTGACACTCCCAACTTCCTCATACAATACCGCAACTCCTCTCTAGGCACCCTGTCATATGCTTACTCTAAGTCCACAAAGACACAATGCAACTCCTTCTGACCTCTGTACTTCTCCATCAACAGTCTCAGAGCAAACATCGCATCTGTAGTGCTCTTTCCTGGCATGGAACCATACTGCTGATCACTAATCATCACCTCCCTTCTTAACCTAACTTCCACTACTCTTTCTCATAACTTCATGCTATGACTGATCACTTTAATCCCTCTGTAGTTACTACAGTTCTGCACATCACCCTTATTCTTAAAAATCAGTACCAAAACACTTTTTCTCCATTCCTCAGGCATCCTTTCACTTTCCAAGATTTCATTAAACAATCTAGTTAATAACCCCACTGCCATTTCCTCTAAACACCTCCATGCTTCCACAGGTATGTCATCTGGACAAACAGCCTTTCCATTCTTCATCCTCTTCATAGCTATGCTTACTTCCTCCTTGCTAATCCACTGCACTTGATGATTCACTATTTGCACATCATCCAACCTTCTCTCCCTCTCATTCTCTGCATTCATCAGCCCCTCAAAGTACTCTTTCCATCTGCTCAACACACTCTCCTCACTTGTGAGTATGTTTCCCTCATTATCCTTTATCACCCTTACCTGCTGCACATCTTTACTAGCTCAGTCCCTCTGTCTAGCCAATCGGTACAGGTCCTTTTCTCCCTCCTTAGTGTCCAACCTTTTTATACAACTCTTCATATGCCTTATCCTTAGCCTTCGCCACCTCTCTCTTTGCCATGCACCTCATCTCCTTATACTCCTGTCTACTTTCTTCATCTCTCTGACAATCCCACTTGTTCTTTGCCAGCCTCTTTCTCTGTATAATCTCCTGTACTTCCTCATTCCACTACCAGGTCTCCTTGTCCTCTTTCCAGATGTCACACCAAGCACCTTTCTAGCTGTCTCCCTTACTATCTCTGCTGTAGTTAACCAGCTATTTGGTAACTCTTCACTGCCACCCAGTGCCTGTCTTAACTCATCCCTGAACTCCACCTCACAATTACCCTTTTTCAGTTTCCACCATTTGATCCTTGGTGCTGCCCTCACACTCCTCCTCCTCTTCTTGATCACCAGTGTCATCCTACAAACCACCACCCTATGCTGCCTAACTACACTTTCCCTTGCCACCACTTTAAGTCTCTAATCTCCTTCAGACTGGCCCTTCTACATAATATATAATCCATACGTGTGCATCTTCCTCCACTCTTGTATGTCACCATATGCTCCTCCCTCTTGTTAAAATAAAATATCTTGTTAAAATCAAATGTCAATAAATAATACATGAAAATGTGTTGGACAAAATAAACAGCCAAAATGCTTAGAAGAATGATAAACTGGACATGAGCAACAGAAGAGCAAAATTGGAAAACCTATGCTCTTTTATATGAAAAAGAACTGACTGCCATTTTCTCCATAGCAATAGCATTTGTAATTTAACAATAAGATAATTTATTTTATTTTTTTATTTAACATTTGTTGACCGGGAATGTCCGACTAGGTTCCACAGATCCTGTTTTCAGAGGAGGCCCGGGGAGAAATGCTCCATTATCCAAAGATAATCTTTTAATTTAATCCTAAATTTGGAAAGGTACACATAATTTCAATGTAGTTAGGTGGATAATTCCTCTGTAAGGTCCTGCCTTATTAAAGTATTCCCCCATTATAATTAAACTGAAAGGAAACATTTTCACGGTTAGGACACCTCATTCTGAGAGTTTCAAGCTATAATCCGGAGCTGCAATAACCAGCTCTGATGTTGTCCCTCTCATTCTGCTTCACTGTTGGATTATGGATCCAATCCTCGGATTTGACTCGGCCACCTTCAACAGACTTTAGCTTCCAGGCTTAAGCTCCTCCCTTACCCATAACTCTCTGTCCCTAGCTCTACCTCCCCAGATCTCGTTTGCTGCCAGTGAGTACAGATGCATTCTCTAGTGCTCCGAGTTTATTCTCAGCTAAGTGAAGCTTTGCTCTTAATATTTTTCTATTGTCTATTGATATTTACAACCTTCTTTCTTTATAATCTTATAAAATTCCACCCTTTTCTATTCAGTGTTCGAGGACATTAGGTCTATTTTTCTTAGTCTTCCTATCTTTCCTCTCCCTTCGGGCCTTGGCCCTTTCTTAACAAAAAAAAAAAACTTTATATCTTTATAGCTTTTCTTCTTTTTAGGATTGGTTGCCTTAGAACATATTGTAGTTTATCTTCATAAATAAGCCAACTGGATTTAAGAGGTGTGCTGAGTGTGATAGGAAAATCCCCCACTCAGACGCACATGACAAATGTGTTTATTGTTTGGGGGCTGCCCACTTGGATTCCCCTTGCAAGATCTGTGGGGGGTTCAATTCTTGTGAAGTTCAGGAGCATAGAAATAAGTTAATTTTAAAAAGGGCTTCTTCCCCAGGGGCTCAACCCCTTCTAAGGACTTGCAAGGCTCGAGGCAAAAATGCACTGATATAAAGAATCTAGGCCATCCTCTGAAACTCCTGAAAAAATGGCTAAAGAGTCATATCCCAGGATGTCGGCTCCTAGATCTATGTTGGCTTCCTCAGCTCCGATACACTTGACTGCTCTGAGTGTGCCTACTTCCAGACTGACTACCAGTTCAGGTCTGCCAAAAAATAACCTCTTTCTCACATCCGTAAGTCCCCAAATCTGGGATCTAGTATTCATTCACCTGGGAGATCCATAAGATCAGTTTCTCCTATGGTGCCGACCAAAATTTTGCAGACACCTAGACATTCAAGACCTTCCTCTGTGGCTTCTCCCAGATCCTCTAGGAGCCTATAGGATGATGCGGGCAAAATGGTTAGGTCCATTATCAAGGCTCAGATCTAAGTATGGTGACTTCCAGCTCCATTCCCTCGTGGATCCAAGAGAGTCACAACCATTTCTTCTTTTTTTATTTCTCTGGTGCATATAGCTGTTTCAGAGCCCCAGGACAGCAGTCTACTGAGGGATTCAGAGTCAGATCAGAAGATCTTTGCTTCCACAGCACTGACCATGACCTTGACTACCTCTGCTCTGAGATCCTCTGATCAGAGTGACTCCCGGGTCCGTGATGTTGTGGCTGGATCTGAGGGGCAAGGTTCGTCTCCAGTTTTGTCAGATCTTTCCCTCCACCTTGAAGCTTCGGCTCTCGACAGTGCAGGTCTGGTTCTATTGGAGAGCCAGGGCTTTGGGATACTCCCTCCTTCTTCTCTGTAATGAATAGAGATATGATTTTAAATTATTGTGAATGCTTTGTTAATGCTAGAATATGTGCTGTAATCTTGAAAAACTGTTTCATTCATCAAATATGTAAGTATAGATGGAGAAGTTGTCCCAAAGATATAAGGTTCTGATTAGAATACTCACATACATACTTTACAATTCATTTATGAAAATATGACTGTTGACAGTGTACGGCAATAAGGCTTTATAGAGAAATGGTAAGAATGCATCAGGTAAAGATAAAATGATTTTTCAGAAAAGGTGAAAAAACACATTTGGTTATTTTTATGCTTTCTGTAGGCTCTCAAATGAGTATTAAAACATGCAGAGTACACATGTTATGTTGTGTCTGCGTACTGTCGCTATACATCAGCAAAAGTGTAGCTAATGTGGGGTGAAGGGGGGCATGATCAATTCCCTAATGGTCTTAACTGCAATGCCACATTTAGAAAGTAATGCCTCGTATAGTATTTACTGTCAGAACTAAAGTACATTTAGCAGTCCTTGAATGGTGTAACCTGGTGCAACTTCTTGAGGCAAATGTGTTAAGCAACTTGTGACACTTTGAAAAGTACAGAAGAGTATTTTGTGTTCTGCAGAATTGAAAAATGCAGACATGGACCTGGTTTTCTCCTTTAATAGTGTGGCATGCGAAACTGGATCATGAAGCAAGCTTTATTCATTTATTTATTTTTGTGTCTCAAGTCTAAGTTGGGGATCAAAGAAAGGACCTGGCTTGTTTCTTAGATAAGAAGTGCCAGATGAACAAAGGACCTTTTTCTCCTCTGTTTTTGTTCTTGTCCACAAACTTGAGGTAGGCACCAGATTGAGCTATGGTACCAATAGACAGTATAGCAAGCTATCCCTCTGTAAGTAATTATACAATATTAAAGTGCTCAAAAGGAGAACAATATAGCATTCACTAAAATCTGTTAATATGTTGAAATATGTCCAAGATTGTCTTATAATTGCCACTAGAATAAGAAGAAGAAAAGAAAAAAAAATAACATGTTTAGCAGATCACTTAAGAACAGCACCCATCAGTGCAGGGTTTTAATGTCTACTACAAGTTCAGGCCCACAGCAATAGATGAAGGCATTAAAATAAGTGGTGTCTCCATATCTGAATAAAAACTCTTTGCCTCAAAGGTAGTTAGACAAAATAACACTCTGGAATGCTTCCAACTTATAATTAACATGATCAGTTATCACATCATGACAAGCTATAGGATGCTCTCTATATCTCCCACAGCTCATAACTCCTACCTAACTAGTATGGAGCCCCTATGTGATAACCTAAACACCATTCTTTTTCTTTTAGACATCAACTACACCACCATTAACTGGGAGACATGCATCTTGTACCATGTATGCCTAGAGAATGCTGGACTTCTTCAATACAGTAGGGGAAGCCACCTCAAGCAGTAGACCCATAATGAGCGGCGTACCCCAGGGATTGGTCTTGGGGCCTCTGCTATTAGGGATATATTTCTCTGAGGTGCAGGCCAAAATCAGTGGGCCATGGCTGACCAAGTTTGCAGATGACTGCAAGCTGGGCTCGGTCATCAATTCCCCAAGTGATGTGGACGTCCTCCAAGAGAGTCTCGCCCAAACAAATAGCTGGTGCCAGAAATAAGCCCTCAAGCTGAATGCCAAAATATGCATCATCATCCCCTTTGGGGAGAGTGACATCCCCACATATTATCACATTAATAACAACATCCTAAGCACACAATCAGTCATGAAGGATTTGGGCACCCAGGTTGATAGCAACCTGACTTTTGACCACCATGTTGCTTCTGTTGTACGGAAGGCTTTCTACATGGCCCACCTCATAAGTAAGGGTATCTCATCCAGGCACAAGGAGGTCATAACATCCCTGTATTCTTCCTTATAAGGCCGATTATTGAGTACAATGCCCCCTTCGGCATATACCTCGCAAAGCACATGCAGCAGCTGTAGAAAACACAGAGGTTCCTCACCAGATGAATCCAGGGCCTCAAGCATCTACCCTACACAGATAGGCTAAAAGCCCTGTCTCTCTACTCAGTTTCATACAGACTCCTCAGAGGTGACCTCTGTCTGGCATACAAAGCAATTTCAGACCCCACCTAGATGGGACTGCTGCATATCTGCAAGTCAAGCTCCACTTGAGTAACCCACACGCGTGACCTCACCCTGGCCTGTGACATCAATAGGACTTGATGGCGGGACAGATTTGTGTCCCAGAGACTCCACCATCTGTGGAATAGACTTCGTCTCCACGTCAAGCAAAGTACCTCTTATCCCTTTTCAAGTGCAACCCAAATAACTGGATGGTAAACAGAAAATACACGCCTGGGATTCCACCCTGCTGAACAGGGGCTTTGGATACTGACTTGTCTAAGCATGGGCTAAACTCTTGGCTAGGCTTATAAGGGCCTCAGGGCCAATAGCCTAGTAACTTTCTATAATCCTTCCTCAGTGGCTTCAGCTCCGAGGGAGTGGGGGAAGATATCCCCAGAGCCTTTGGCTTTCTGACTTTTAAAAAAGGCTTTCTCTGTAATCAGAGCTGTGGACCCTTTGATTCCTGCTCCTCCCCATGTCCATGCATCAGATCTGGGCCTTTCATCTTCCATTTCTGTCCATGGTCAGCCCACCTTTAAGGATCTCCAAACTCTTCCACCTGAGGTAGCCCCTTCCTCTTCTGACTCCTCACTTGAATATCCCATGGAGGCGATCCCATGGAAGAGGACATGCAAGAGGAGGCACTTGGACTCCACTATGGAGTCCCTCACTGAGGATATGGACTACAGTGAGGGAGAGAGAGATCCCCAAAATCATCAATGGAGAATGTCTCCTTTGTGGACATCTTAGAAATCTTAAAGCAGAGAGGTGGCTGGTCATCCAAAAGTCCTTCTTTGGAGGAGTCTGTATTCTTGGAGGCCTTTGAGGCAGGCCCATCTACATCTTAGTTAGTCCTCCCAATTGGACGCTCTTATAGATCTTGTTACCCATTGGGCCTGGAAGGAGAAGGACACCCTAGAGCCTTTGCTAAAATGTCCAGATAAGATTCTTTCCCCCCTGAGGACTGATCATTTTGGAGCAATGGCATTCCCATTGACACTGTGGTGGTACCAGCTGCCATTAAGAAAGAGCTCACACAGCAGAGCTAGACTGTCCATCTGCCAAACAGGGATTCCAGAGCACTATACAGGTTTGGGAAGTGCACATTTGCCTCGGCAGCTTTTTTCTTAGAGTGCTTAATTACTTGGCACATTTTATTCTCCTACAGAAAGACCTAGTGAAGGAACTCTCTGCGTCCTTGGTGGAGTGTTTGCATAAGGAGGAGCTAGATAAAGTTTCTCCAAAGCTGACCACTCACTTCCCTGGCAAACTCTTCCATGAGGCTTGTTTCCCATTTGGCAGAAGGATCCTCAAGGGCAGCCGGCAAAGGCATTGTGATGCGCAGATATGCATAGATGAGGCTTTAGTTCCTTTCCTGATCAAAGCAAAGAGTACTCTTCCAGAGGCAGAGGAGGAGTGTTTAATGGGAGATGCCATCCTAGAAGCAGAGGGGGACCGCAAAAGCAGGGCTTTATGGAACACCTTCCCAACAAGCCCTTGCTGCCCAACTGTCCAACTCTGGAGGCAGTTGGGGGTGATTTTTCCCTGCACCCAGGCACCTGGGCCCAAATAAAGTCAAATGCTTGGATAAATTTCCAGAGGCTACTACATTCTCTTTTTTCTCCCTCCTCCAAAGGTTCAAAAGAAGCTTCTCGACATTCCACCCAGCCAGAGGGAGTTGGCAGTTCCAAAGTTCAAGAGGTCCCAGCTGAACAGAGAGGCTCCGGAACATACTCCTGTTTATTTTTGGTGCCATAAAAACAGAAGAACTAAGGCCTGTCCTAGACCTAAGCAAGCTCAATTTATTTGTAAAGAAAGAGAAGTTCTGGATGGTTACAGTTCAGTTCATTCTTCCGTTACTAAGGAAAGACAATTAGATGTGCTCTGTGGACTTAAAGGATGTTTATTATCACATGAAAACTAGACAGACACTCCAGAAATCACTTGCACTTCTGCATGGGAGCCAATCACTTTCAATTCAGAGCCCTCCCCTTTGGACTCACCACAGCCCCCTGGCTGTTCACCAAATGCATGGCAGTGGTCACACTCATCTACAACTGCAAGGGTTTCAGGTATTCCCATATCTGGACAATTGGCTCCTAACTGCCCCACCCAGTGTCAACTTTCTCAGGCCAGACACTACCTATATTGGATTTCCATGAACTAGGCATCACCATAAACTCAGACAAGTCACAGCCATTGCCTGTTCACCCCTTGGAATTCATATAAAGAAACAAACTCCAACTGCAGTTCTAAATCTTCTCTATTCCAAAAACAGGAATCCAAGAAAACAAATAGAATAAGAAAAACTCACTTTATTAAAACAAAGCTTTCGGGAATGTCCCTTCCTCAGTGTTTATCAAATAACATTTAGATTTAAACACACATATATATACTCAATACATCAAAACCACCTGACACAGCCATCCTATAAAAACATAATTTGAAAGCAAATTAATTAACATTTAACATTATATACCTCCGTTAAAATATTCATACATATAGAAGCAAGTACATCTTATACAGATATACATGACTTGCATTATAGAACATTATATATATCTAAATGTATATTCAAACAATCAATGGTACTGTTTCTGTTTAAATTCTAGCATTGGTTTAACAGTAATCATATTGTTTAAACCCGTTTTTTTATCCGCATGCAGCCTTATAATCCATTTGTATTCAGAGATGTCCAGTTTATTAATTGTATCACCTAACCTTAGGCTTCTATTTATCACTTCTAAAACCTTAAATTTAAAATTGTGTGTTATACTTTTATCCATCCTATGCTGTGCTAAAGCATTAGAAGGGATGTTTCTTCTCATCTCTGATTTATGCTCAATAATTTGTTCTTTTAATGTCCTTGAACATTTTCCTACATAAAAGCTTAAACATTCTGTGCAGGTAGCCAGATAGACAACCATTGCAATTCTACAAGTTGCCTGACAGTTTATTTCATATCTAATATTGTTTATGGCTTGTTCAAAACATTTTTTATGCACCTCTTGGAATTCATCAGGGCTCAATTGAACACAGTTATGCAAGTAGCTTCTTTGCCCCAACATCTCATCAGCAGTACAAGCTATATTATCTCATCCATCTCCTTTTGCCAGATTGATTCTATGGGCCTTGGGATCTATGGCAGCTGATATAATTCTAGTACCTCTAGCCAGATACTATATGCGCATTCTACAATGGACACTGGCTGTTCATTTGTGAGTTCTGCATCAGCCCCTAACTGTTCCTGTCAGACTGATTTGCAGAAACCATTTAGAATGGTGGATTCATTCCAATCTTTTGGTAGGCAGTCCTTTCATCCTTCCCCCTCCAATAGCCACAGTGACCACGGATGCTTGCCACCTAGGGTGGGGGGGGGCATTTCAAGGGGAAAATGGACCAAGGCATGTGGACTCCCCTAGAGACCAGATTGCATATAAATGTCCTGGAGATGAGGGCTGTTCTTCTATCATTGCTAACTATTTGGGACAGTTTACCTCTGGGAACTATTGCAATTCACACCGACAACATGTCAGTCATCTGGTATATCAACAAGCAAGGAGGAATCCATTCATACCCCCTTTGCAGATAGGCCATGAGAGTTTGGAAATGGACAATTTCTTCACACAGCTTAGTACTTGCAACACATGTACCAGGGAAATCCAATGTGTTGGCGAACAGGCTCAGCAGGGCCATTGTGATGACACAAGTAGTCCCTCAAGCAATCAGTAGCAAACAAGTTAGCTGACCATTGGGGTCTTCCCTGCTGTGATCTCTTTGCATCACTGCACAACAACAAGTGCAGCAGTTATTTTGCCCTGATCCCTCCTTCAGGGAGTTCCTCAAGAGACACTCTACTCCACTATTGCCCACCCCCGGTCTCCTTTATACTTACCCTTCTCTTCCACTGATTCCAACATTTCTTCAAAAAGCCAAATGTTTGAAGAGTCCTGTGATCCTCATTGCCCCCATTTGGCCTTATCAGATCTGGTTCCCCTTCCTCTGGTCTCACCTGAGATATCCTCCATGGATACTGGAACCCAAACTGGACCTCCTTTATCACCCCACACTAGGACTCCACCTGGATCTCCCCACCCTCAAGTTAACCACTTGGTTTCTCCAGTCCCTTTGATTGCTAGAGGGTCTAGGTTTTCTTCACCTGTCAAAGCTATCATTCTAACTTCCCAGAAAGCTTCCACCAAAAAGGTATATAAAAGCAAGTGGAAAAACTAATCATCACATTGACCCTTTTTTAGCACCTGTTGCTTCAATTTTTTCATTCCTTGAGACCTTATATAAAGTGGGATCCAGTTTTGCTACTATTAAGCTCCAATTAGCAGCCATTTCCAGTTTTCATTTGGGATTACCTTTGGGTTTTATACCTTCAACCAGAATATGTAAAGCTTTTCTGAAAGGTGTCTTTCTTCTTAGGACTCTGATCAAAGATCCCACTCCCCCATGGGATCTAACTATAATCTTGCAAGCATTGACCTAAAAACCCTTTGAACTGGCTAATGATTGTGACTTGAAATTTTTGTCCTGGAAGTCTGCCTTTCTCGTAGCCATTACTCAGAAAGAAGAGTTTCTGCAATGCAGGCACTGTCATCTAATCTTCCATACATAATTTTTCACAAGGATAGAGTTTCCCTATGTGCTAACCCATCATTTATGCCAAAAGCGGCCACAGAGTCTAACATAAATCAGAGCATTAAGTTACCAGTGTTCTTTCCAAATTATTCTAACAAATGAGACTATGTTACACTCCTTGGATGTTCACAGACAGTTCTGTTTCTATTTATATAGAACAAGACAATTCAGAAAATCTGAGCAGCTATTTGTCTCCTTTTTGTCTATCCATAAGGGTCAAGCAGTTTCTAAAGTGATATTAGCTATGTGGATAACCAGTTGCATAACTTTTATTTATGACAAAAATGGTCTGAAATTGCCTAGTTCTCCAAAAGCCCATTCAATGAGATCAGGAGCTGCCTCAGTGGCTTTTTCATCTAGAGTTCCAAATTATGATATTTGTGCTGCAGCAACTAGTTTAAGTCTCATACCTTTGTGACCCATTATAAGTTGGATGTGATCTCCAGGAGCAGGACATCTTTTGGCTCCTCGGTGCTCCGGCATATCCTTCCTTTAGACCACCAAAGAAATCATGTAGCTGGGGATTCTGACCCATCAGTGAAGCAGAATGAGAAGGACAACATCAGATTTATTAGTTATGTACTTACCATAACTTGGTATCTGTGTTGTCCTCTTCTCATTCTGCTTCACCTTCCCTCCAAGCCATCCCCCTCCTAAAAAGTCTGGTTTTTAGAGGATATGAATAAACCTTCATTGGAACCTATGTTCTAGGTTAAGCCCTTGCTTCCTTTTCTTTTTTTGGTCCACTTCTGCTAGAGGCAGCAAACTTGATATGAGAAGGTACAGCTAGGGGTAGAGGATTATGGGTAATGGAGGAGCTCGAGCCTGGAAGCTTAAGTCTGTTGAAGGTGGCCGAGTTGGATCTGAGGATCAGATCTGTAACCCATCAGTGAAGCAGAATGAGTATCAGACGTTACAGCAAATGTAATAAGTTTAAGTTGGCCGTGTTCAACAATATCATGCCCTATAAGTTGACTCACCCGCTTTTCTACAAGGAAAGACACTGACACTCCCTGTTATCCCCATGTGAAATATAATGATAGATTTTATTAAAATTGGTTTGAAGCAGTGCAACATTGTTGGGGGATTAAGCACTAAACATAAAGGCATGTTCCAATCTAGGAGGAAGAATATTAAACCTAGTAACTCATCTTGCCTCAGGAGTTAAAATATTAGCTGAATTGTAATTAACATTAAATTCTTGCTGTATTTAAAATGCCACCTCTGCTGTATGCACTTTGAAGGATAGATTGCCATCTAACCAGAGTACCATTGATTTGGAGTCTGAGGATTTGACTCATACATTTATCAGCAGGATCACTCATGCGTAGGACTATGACTTTTGCGAATGTCTGACAATGACCAAAAACTGTCATGACAGTTTTACCCATATTAAAAATGAGTTTATATTTACTTAACAAGTTTGAAGATCTGAGAAACTCATTCTGTGTTAAATGCTGATTCAGGCCTAAGAAGCTGGCACTTTTTATTAGAATAAAGTCTTTAGCAAATAAAGCGAACTTAAGTCCAGGAAGATCTTCCACAACGTAACTAATGTACTTGAAACTAGCCTGGACCTAGGGGGAATCCCACCTCAAAGAAACCAACGTCACAGCTAGTTTCTCTTATTACTATGATGAATGCATGGCATTCTTTTTATTTGCTTAACAGGTATGGTAGACTAGTCTGCTTACCTTGTTTGTCATGATCTGGGTGCCAAAGAGCATATAAAACACAGGTAGTGAGGTCTAGTTATAGTTCATATTACATTTCAATACACTGTTGTTGAATATTGTAGTAATAATAATAATAATAATGATGATGATGATAAAACATGATCCATTTTAGAGAAATAAGAAGTAAGTAACAATTATTTTAAAAGTACAAGTAACATATTTTCCAAGGTAGAAGTAAATATAAAGTGGAAACATTTGCAGTTAAGCTATGATATATACATTGTTAACTGTTGTCCCTTAGGCATTTACAATCACTCTCATTGAAAAGGTACTAATAATTTTCACTGTAAACTCTATAAAGGTTTGTTGCTTATGAATGCCACCTGGGAGGAATTTCAACAGTCTGGCCCAATCAAAGAAAACTCTTTCTTGCTAAGGGTGAGTCCAGTGGGTGGTCCACTCAGTGTGAGTGTCCTATCACTACTGTTTCTGACGGAGTAAGTAGGATATTTAGTGAAACATTTTGATGGCACTGAAGTGAGTTGCTGTTGATTAATTAGTTTAACAGATCTGATGACATCAATGAAATTAGGAGGATTATAAATAGACACTGGAATATTCTTACTGTTATAGATGACATTAGGGCAATAGTAGGCGAAAAACCAGGATTTGTTTTTCGGACTTGTGACAATTTGAAAACTATTTTTTCTTCCAAATTACATAAGAATATCCATGTGAATGATGGAAATACTGTTACTCCAGGGACATACCCTTGTAAGAACTGTAGCATGTGTGAATACATCACCACTGTACAAGATTATCAACATCCACATGGACATTTCGATTTTTCACCAAAGATAAGAACTAATTGCAATACTAAGAATTTAATATACATGGCTAACTGCGCTCTCTGCCCAGCCTTCTACATCGGTCTCACCAAGAGGAGACTGAGAGAGCGCATTTACAACCATGTTTATGACATCCGCAAACACCATGAACTGAATGCACTGGCCAAACACATAATTATAAATCCTACACACCATTTTAAATTTAGAGTGTTACAAACTCTGCATATTAGCCCCAGGATGGGTGATAACAGTAATGCCCTAGCGAAACTGGAGATGGAGTGGATCTTTAGATCAGGGGCACATAGAGACCCAGGGATTAACAACTATGTTACTGTTAAACCATTTATAGAATAAATTAATATAGGCACATTTTTTACAACAAGTACCCATACCTTGGGCTTATGATGTATAAGCAGAAGGATTTTAAGAACACACATGCTGAGAACCGGACAACAATGGAGATTATTTGGTTGAACAAGGTTCCAACAATTTGGCTGTATTCAGCTCTTTTTATTTTTTATTTTTTTTTCCTTTTTATTAGATATGGATAGTTTGCAAGAGTTTGCACTAGAATTGATGGAAGCCTGAAACTATTCCTATGACATTTGGATGACGTTGTCTATTTGTTGGATCTAAAATATTTTTAAGTAGATTGACCACAGGGCATTAAAGACATACTATCCATTTATATCCACATTAATCTCAGGCTAGTACTAGGAATGAGACTTGAAGCATATATTTAAAGTCATTAACAATATGGCAGACTATTAGATTGAAAGCCATACTGGTTTCTATGTAATTTTATATGATGCTTATATCACTATGTATATATTTTTATACATATATGTTAATTTTAATTAACAATGGAAAAACAAGATGGAGATATGTGTCATTTATATTATGATCTATAGAAACAAGTTTATACAATTTCTGGAAGATGTTTGATATATATAACATGAAGCGTCGTATATTTACGACCCTTCATACAAAGGTTTTAATTTTTTATAATATTTAGGTATATTCGATATACATCTTATTATATTTTATCAATTTTACTTAATAACAGTTTTTATTAACTTAATAATAGTTCCTGTTTAATGTACTCATGCCCAATAAGCTTGAGTTATTCACTACTAATTAATAATTATGTAGCAAGATTCGGAGAACAATGAAATACTTAAGAGAAATACGGGTCTCTCATTTCACTCAACATAACACAAGTCAAAGAGATTAAAAATTCATGATTAGCATTATTATGATTAATTATTCTTTGTGATTTGATTTCAAGTTCTTTAAGTTTTTTATGATATTTTAAAGTAAAGGATGTACTCATATGTAACAGTGAAATCGTGAGTTTGACAATTGATAGCCTCAGTTATTTGTCCAACTTTCCAGTGGACTCAATAATCCAACATTTTAATGCTGAGCTGTTAAAATGTTACCTTCAGTAGAAATTATGAAATTCAACAATATACAAATAGGATAGATCCATGTAGCGTTGATTTCGTATATATTTTCATACAAGATACTACGTCACAATTGCGACTTTACAATGGACACTGGGATATGAAGTCAGTGAGTAATCATAATGTAGACACTTAGGTGCAATTTCAATTTTTGCGATTGTTTCATTCAAGGGCTTAATCACTGATGTGGTTTCATGCATATTGTGAAGGAAACGTTCACGTTCTCCTCACATTACCATTATACCTTCTTTATATCAATTTTTTACACACGATATATTTATATGCACTAACAGTGTATATGGTGCATGCTCTTGCTTTGTTTTATATGCAGACTTTGGAGAACGCTTTATTTGACATATGTTATGTTTCTATGCACCTTATATGCACTAGTAGTGATTCTCTGTTGCATACTTAGTAATTATTTAAGAACAAGAACAGCAAGATGTGAGTACGGTGTTCAGTCATCTGAGCACATGTTGTTCGGGATGATTTTTGTTAATGTTTTTTGTTAATGCCTTTTGCCAATGTTTTTGCATATTTGCATCAGATTGGGTTTTATAAGACAATTTTATGTGAAAGAACTGTGTTTATGAATGAATGATAAAATAGAAAGTAGAAATGACACTAAGAGACTGTAGCATGAGCTGAATGCACAGCGTTGAACTGGTAATAAGTTAAAAATCTTCTTGCAAATTGATTAATCAATGCTTCAATTGAGTAATTGTTTTATTGTTTAATAAGAATTGACAGCACTGATAGATATAAAAGGGACTAGGCTAGATAGTTTAATTTGTATCTGAAGAAGCGTGCAAGAAGCACGCGAAAGCGCACATTCTTGTGTTTATTGTTTGGAATAAAGGATATCTGTGAAGAAACCAGTGCTCTCGTGGTGTGTCCTGCTAGTTACCTCTGTAATTTTGGCGTTGCTATTTGCTACAGGATACTTTAGGAGGACAGCGGCAATTGTGTTTCACTTTCAAGATCTGATGGCTAGTGAAAGATTGTCTCTGCCAGTTACTCGTAAGGGGGAAAAAAAAGCTGTTCCCACCTCATGTTACAAATGGTACTCCTCTGCAGACAGACATGGCCACAAGAGACCTTATGTTGACAGCTCTCTCTCTTTTTCTCAGCATGTTCCCACCATAGAAAAGAAATTCTTTTATCTGTCAAGTTAATTCCATGGGAATATCTTCTAGCTCCAAATAATTTATCCTGCCACTGTACACTTCCCATATAAGACCAATCATTGAATACAGTGTCCCCTTCTGTATGTGTAAATCAAAATCTATTGCTTAATTAAACGGGCCTCAAAGATACCTTACCAAAAAAATTAAAAGGCTTAAATCCTTCAACTATCCTGATAGATTATTCTATCTCTTCTGTTTTTGTAACACAACTCTTCTTACACTCAGTAGCCCAAAGGTTACTCCGAGGTGTCCTGTGTCTCACTTTTCAAGTAATGAAAGGCCCAGTCCTATTTAACCTCCTGTTTCTTTGCAAATCCAGTGGCTTTACAAGCACCCACACTAAGGATTTAAATCTATGCCAACAAATTAACACTGCTCACTGCATTGCCCAGAATGATACCGCAGTACAAGGACAAAATGACTGACTTCAACAATTGGCTAAGCTTCTGGTGTCATTCTAAGAGGATCCAGTATCTGTCTGCCTGGGACGATATAGTCAGCAGACCATGATGGTTTGCCAGAGATGGCCTGCACCTGTTGCCCCTGGGATTCCGGATACTGGCTATGGCTCTTGCCGCCCCTTATAGTGCCTTTTTTTTAGGCAAGGTTCAAATGACAAATTCACCACCGTAACAGGAACAGGCAAGCAAAAACTGACAGTAATGCTACTTAATGCTAGAAGTCTAAATCTCAAAAAGCACTCACTCGAGGCACTGCTTAAAATGGAGAACATCAATATCTGTGCAGTGACTGAGACCTGGTTCAAGGCTGTAGAGAGCATCCCTGCATTACCAGGCTATAACTCATATCACACTTTTCGGCCATCTAACCTGGACCAGAACACCAAAGGCCATAAACATACAACAGAAGGAAGAAACTGTTGCAAAAGAGAGTAAAATTCCATGAGTGGAGGAGCTCCCTGGTCAGCCTTAGTAAGAAGCTGAGATCCCTTATGAGATCCTCTGAAGCTAGCTATGAAAACAAAATCACCACTGATTCTAAGGGCAACCACAAAGCATTCTATAGCTATGTCAAGAATCTCAATGGCAACACCCAGATCTGCTCTGAGTTGCAGCACAATGGCATGAAAATTACAGAACCAACTGTTATTGTCAACATCCTGGCAGATAGGTTCAGTGCTAACTTTACCCCCCTCTCACCCCCTAAGGGCCCATATCTATACAGAAAGAATGCAGAGTCCCTGTAATCACATCTATGCAGGTAAAAGCTGCACTCTCTAAAACCAAAAACGCAGCATCCATGGGACCGGACAACATCCCAGGCTGTGTTTTACATGAACTTCAGAACGAATTGGCTCCCCACCTAAGCACCATGTTCAATCATATTCTCACAACAGGATTTGTGCCCACTGAATGGCGCACAGCAACAGTTATCCCACTCCACAAAGGGGGAGCCACCACTGATCCTGGGAACTATCACCCTATTAGCCTGATGAGCCTGGTCTGCAAGGCCATGGAACATAATCATCATGGAACTCATAAACAAAGACATTGGTAACCTCCAAGCTCTGGACCCCACCCAGTTCGAGTTTGTAAAAGGCAGATCATGGCTTCTGAACCTGATCGACTTCTTTGAGGCAGTCACCAAAGCCGTAGACAAGGGTAAGGTCTTTCACACAGCCTATCTTGACCTCACCAAGGCTTTCAACACCACCACCCCCATTCTGGAATTATAGCTAAACTCACTAAACTAGGTATAAATCCCTACATCACAAGATGGGTTGCCAACTGGCTCACTGACAGAACCCACACTATAAAAGTTGCAGATTCCAAATCTGACTTCAAGCCAGTGACAAGTGGAGTACCACAGGGTTCAGTCCTGGGAACTCTCCTGTATGGTATCTTCTTCTCTGAAGTACAGGCTAATACAGAAGGCCTCTGCCTAATGAAGTTCGCAGATGACTGCAAACTAGGAGCCATAGTCGAGTCCACAAATGATGTGGACATCCTACAGAAGGGCCTCACTGAGACAGATGCCTGTTGTCAGAGGCATGGCCTCAAGTTCAGTGCCAAAAAGTGCATTGCCACCCCCTTTGGTAAAAACTATGTACCCATGAGCTACCACATAAATGGCAGTCTACTTAATGCTGAATGTGTGATAAGAGACCTTGGGACCCAGGTCAACAGTAGTCTCTCCTTTGATAATCACATCTCCACAGTAGTCAGGAAATCCTTCTACGTGGCACACCTCATCATAAAAGGGTTCTCATCCAGGAAAAAAGAGGTCATTGTTCCCCTCTAGTCTGCACTCATTAGACCCATTATAGAGTACAACGCCCCTTTAGGAATGTACCTCACAAGACATCTGCAGCAGCTGGAAAGGCCACAGAAGTACCTCACAAAGAGGATTACTGGCCTCAAACATATGCTCTACACTGACTGTCTCAAAAAACTCCAGCTTTACTCTGTAGCATATCGCCTACTTCGAGGAGATCTCTGCCTAACATATAAAGCTATGTTAAACCCAGAGCTGTTGGACATGCTACACCTAAAGAAATCCCAATCCTTCCGAGCTACACAGTCTAAGGACCTAAACCTTGTCACCACAATAAACAGGACATGCTGGAGGGATAGATTCTTATCCCAGAGACTTCCTATACTCTGGAACAAGCTACCCATCTGTGTCAAGCAAAGTTCCTTATTAGCACTCTTCAAGAAAAATCTTAATGATTGGATGGGAAGTAGGAAATACATGCTGGGGATCACTTCTGTAGCTCTGCTCAACAGGACCACAGGAAATTAACTTTCTTGGGTGGCGTAAGCCAGGAAACCTTGTTGGCTAGGCTTACTTAGGCCCTTGGGCCGATAACCTAGTACCTACCTATGAACCTAAGTAGAAGATGCAGACAAATGTAGGCGGTGTAGTAGAGAACTAGAGACAGTTGTACATCTTGTTTGGTGTGATGCACTCGTGGATGAGGTTCTATACACTGAAAGGCATAATCATGCAGAAAAGCTTTTATAATGGGGAATTGCACAAACATTGTAACATGCAGGTAGCCAAGAAGCAATGGAAATGAACCACAAAGAATTACTGAAATGAATGCATACCAATTACATGGGATCACCCAGTACTAACAGTAAATTAAATCAAAGCACGAAAACCAGATATTGTAGTCAAAGAAAAAAAGAGGACAAAAGTTGCACTGATCATATAAATAGCAACAACTAACAGTTATGGTGTCCTGTATACTAAGAGACATGCATTCATAGAGTACCAGAGTATTCAAACAGAAAGTACAGAAATCTTGAGTAACGACACTCAGTTCGAATAGTAGTAGGAGCAAATGGGCTAATAAAAATAGAATTTTCAAGCATGTTTTAATATGTTGGAAATATAGATAACTCTATATCAACTGTAGAAGAAGGCAATTCTGGATACATTGTAGATGCTGAGAAGCATACTCTTGGAAAACAAAGTTTGAAGTAAAGCTAATTTCATGAGCATTATGAAGTCCATTCCCATCAAGGCATTAGAAACCTAAAACATGTTGAGAAGTTAAGAGCATAAGAGCCATGCACATTTATTTCTCCGTAATCTCCTCAAATCTAGCTAGAAAAAAATATTTCCTGGTTGCTAAGACTTGTGTTGAAAAATAAGTCCAAAGCTACAACTACATTATAAAGCGATGTTAGTGATTTACAGTTAGCAGTGCCATGTTCTCTGTACAGGATGTTCTCTCTTGAAGACACATTAGATACACTGGTAACATAACGTTAGCTCTTTTAAAAGACTAGAAACTAGTAATAGGTGAGTGGACACTAGACACTCAGAAATCAGAGTATACCGTAGCACAATGATGTCTGATAGGGATGTTAGTAAAGATAGGAAATGGGAACAAGTTATCACTAAAGACAGTGTTTGGTATAGTAGATTCCCTAATTCTGAACAAAGTTGATGGACTTTTCCATTCTCCTGAGTCATTCCATGTGGGGCCTGAACAATTTTGGTTAAGATTGCCAAGAGAATGATGATGATGATACTCACCCCCCCACACCTTTCAGAATTTCCATAACAGAATGGACAGTTCTCAGAGGGGGGTATATATACAACACATCTCAACAGCTTTGTATGACTTCCTCGAAGTATAGTCTGCAGTAACAGCCAGTTTGGAGCATCCTCATCCAGAGATGAATTCTTCTTGATCAGGCACCTTGTAGCATTTTGTTTAACCACTAGCATAATCCCTTACAACTCTGCCATGTTCAGTTCTATGTATGACAGAATAGGGTGTAATTATGAGTATTATGGGAGTATGGCCAATGGTTATCCTTCAGCCACTTTTGTTTTCCTGGCATATTAGGGATTTCATTGTTTTCAATGCATTTGCAGTCTGTGGATCACTTCTTGTATGGTTTGTCTCACACAGAAAGAAGCAATACTATCCGCAGATCTAGATCATTTCAAAATAATCAGGATCCACGTTATAACAGGCTTTTTTAATACCATTTAGGTGATAGGGAGAAAGTGGACAGTAAACAAAAGCTAGCCTTATAATATTAAGTTGTAGTCTTTGTCAAGTATTTAACTCATGAAAACTCAGAACCAGTGATTGGGAAGGAGCTAGTAGAACTAACACACAAAACACATCCGTGAGATGTGTCTAAATGCACATGTATGAGTCTACCATAAGACGACCACCCTAGAGACCTACAGGAAGTTTGAAATCACAAGCTGAGAGAATTTTCAGTGCTTGGCCATGGTCCGGCATTTTGCATCAAAAATAAAAATAAATACATAAAATAAGCAAAACATAAAAAGAGAGAAACCTAAGGATCTAGGGTGTTACATAAGGATGGATGTCAACCAGGTAATGCAATAGTCATTTAATGAGTGCAGGGAAGAAGGTTTCTGGGTCAAAAAGGGGAGAAACAATAGAATTTGTGAAACCTTTTCTGATTGTGCTTGCACTTTTGAATGGTCCAAAACAACAGAAAGCAACCTCAAAAGCTGTTACAATCAAAAACATAGCGGTCTTCTCTCAGCTAGTAAAAGTTGATTTCTTTCTATGCAAGAACAAAGTTTGTAAATCAGGACCACTGCAACTGTGCAATCATGGCAACTGATAGAGAAACTATAATGTAAAGGGAGAGAAGCAATTAAGCAATTAATGTTAGGTATATATGTAATGCAATCATAGTGCATAAAGATTAGAGTGCAAACATTTTACTCAAAGCTTAGGTCAAAGGACAAGCAACAATTAATACATGTAATAAAATCCATTTAGTGCATAAATAGAAAATAAAAACTAAAGTTAAAAACAGATGATCGGCTTCACATTTAGAATTGATGCATACAGGTTTGCAGTAATCAAATAAGTACCTAAACTGGCAAATTACTGTTTGTGATATTCAGCTTAAATCTTGAGCTTCCTTCAGAAAACACACAAGAAATAATATCAGTGAGCAAAGTATCATACCAGGTCATCAGGAATGGTTCTATGCTAGAGACAGTAATCAAACTCAAGGGAGCTGTCCACTATATAATCCCTCAAAGCCCAATTGACAAACAAAAAAGCCTGTGGCACTGAGAAGAAATGCCTCGGATTAAAATCTCTTCAATAAAAGATTACTTGGAAAAAAAAAAAGAAATGCCTAGGAATGACAAGGCTTAATAACTATAATTTATTCATTCTGAAAGCATCCGTTGAAACATCAGATTGGTTATTGTCAGGTAGAATTTAAATTAAATTTACACTCCTGGCAGGAAAAAAAAAAAAAAAAAAAAAAACAACTGGCCATTTTTAAAAATGTGGTTTGTCTATCTCACTGAAAATGCTGGTGAAGAGTTGATCTACAGGAGACAAAAGTTAAAATGATGTTTCAAACAAAATTTAAACCTCCAACTGAGAGAACTGATGTAAAAGGAAGTGAGGTACCCAGAGTGGTTGATCACAAAAGAGAAAGAAGATATATGTATGTGGAGATGCATTAGTCATATTTATGTTTCACAGTGAGTGAATGCACATAACTCACTTGAAAGCCATCCAGGAAGAATCCATTTTTTTTCAAAACTTAAGGTGATAAAGCTATGGCAGCCATATTGTAAGGGAGAGGCATGAATGCTTTTCTCACAGAGCCAGCAGTCACCTCTCAACTAAGAGGCAAAGACTCATTTTTTTTACTGTGTTTGTACACCTGAATTCACCAGAAAAAATGAATTAACCCTGACAGCCTATACTACTAAAATATGTGGTCATTCCTCAATAGATAAAAGCAGGAAGGATTTTTTTAAATCAAGACCACAGCACTTCTGCATTTTTGACAGATGATAATGAAACCCAGATGATCAGGAATGACTCTGTGTCAGAGGTACTAATTAAACAGAGGAATATATATTCCTTGGAATACCCCTCAAAAACCTAATGGACAGACAAACCATCATGTCTGAATATTGTAACAAAATTTAAAGACAGTGCCATTGAAGCCAATTGACGAATCAAATAGGCCAAGTAGGTAGAGAGCAACAAATAATTTACACATAGAGCAGTAAAACTTACCATACTCTTGGGCATATAACTGTGACATCTGCATATCCCGCTATAAATAACTCCAAGATCACAAAACCTAGGGTTAAGTTACTTTTGTTGATCTTAGTCACTTCACTATACTTAGATCAAACCAAACAGGCTTCAGTAAGTCACTGATCACATGTCCAAATACTCCTGTAAATGCCAGTATCCGAAGAAGAACAATGAGGAAACTCTAGGTAGTCTCCATTTATGGAGCTTGTTCCGATAGATGGTATTTATGCAGCCTGGAAGCATCCAGAGTTTTCATTTCCTACTCCAAAGAACACATAATGGCAATGAGTAGCATCCAGAGTAAGCATCCCAGGGTATATCCGGTATGATCTCTTCAGCCCCATTAGGTCTCACAGATGACAACACCTTTCTTTTGGGTTGTGGATAAGAACCTGATGCTTTGGACAGGGTTATGAGACAGTGGTGTAGCTTTAGGTCACTTAACTACTTTTCTTGTCTTCCCATTTCCAGCGGTCACTTGTGGATGTGGTTGTGTAAACCTGATGCTTTGGAGAGGGTTATGAGACAGTGGTGTAGCTTTAGGTCACTTAACTACTTTTCTTGCCTTCCCATTTCCAGCGGTCACTTGTGGATGTGTTTGTGGAAACCTGATGCTTTGGACAGGGTTATGAGACAGTGGTGTAGCTTTAGGTCACTTAACTACTTTTCTTGTCTTCCCATTTCCAGCAGTCACTTGTGGATGTGATTGTGGAAACCTGATGCTTTGGACAGGGTTATGAGACAGCTATGGTGTAGCTTTAGGTCACTTAACTACTTTTCTTGCCTTCCCATTTCCAGCGGTCACTTGTGGATGTGGTTGTGGAAAAGCTGGGACATGTCCTTGATTCTGTAGTTAAAGAGTTCTAGAAAGATTTTTAATGGGATGTCTGTTAGCCTGCTCTAATTTTGATTGTACTTTGTTCATGTCTTACTCCAAGGCAGAGCTGTGACAGGCATTTGAGGCCCACAAAAAAAGTAAACAGGTGCCAAACACCATGCAGGGTCTGTATGGTTCTCCCTAGAGACATCAGCCTTTCTTCTAGGCTAAATAATTTCTCTAAAAGGAAGAAAATGAGTCTCAAAACAAAGAAATTCCAGAGAAGGAAACAGTTACATTACATAGAAAACTACTAAACTCATAGTCATTAAAAATCACACATACAGACATGAAAATAATAAAATATATTTTAGGAGCCTGCTGCCCACAGCCTGTTGGGTGGGGACTTCAACCTCTCATCCTAATTTACTTAATTAAATATACTAATTCAACAAATGAACAACTTTGGTGAATAAACAACTCCACCCCGAAGGGTTAAACTCCTGTATTTGATATTAACAACGCAGCACACTTCAGAAAGGCACACACACACACACACACACACACACACACACACACACACACACACACACACACACACACACACCACACTCCAGAAAGACACACATGCACACGCACACACACACACACACACACACACACACACACACACACACACACACACACACACACACACACTTTGGCATTCTGCCCATTACAATATTGAGGAAACACTAGACCTAATTCAATTCAAATTATTCAAAAATAGTCGAAAGATAAACAATCTGACCATGATAACAATGTCTTTTGAATATGGTGTATTTTGATGTTGCAGGATTAGTAATAAGAAGACATCATTATAATTTTTGAACAAACTTTTTATACTCATGAAAAAAAAAATAAAAGGACTTCTCATAGGAAATTAAAGATGCCCCAAAAATTAATTTCATCCTCATTTTCTTTGCAAATTCTCTCTGGAGGTAAGGTAAATGAGTGCTACTTTGGTAATCCTAACTATAGTCTATACTGCATGTGGAAAGCCATTTACGTGAATCTGATACAGTCTAGTGAACCATAATTCATTAAGGGCAATTGGTTCTAGGTTTAGTTTTATAAAGCAAAGTCTGTGAGTTTTTGATTCCTCCCCTTATGAAAGTTTTGTTTTAATTTAGCTCCTGGAATTAACCTGAAGTCTACTTTTAAGACAGGTTGTAGAATCTGTACCTTCAGTAAAATTAAGAGTAGTGTGCCTCCCTTCTTCTCATTTAGGAGTGGATGAGAGGTTTTTCTCTCATCTTGGACATCAGCAACAATCCAGTATGTCATATTCTATTAGGTAAACTGTCCAGGGAGTCATATCCCTGCTCCCACAGAGTTCATGAAGGCTGTTGCTGGGCCGTGAGGATACCACTGAACACCTCAGAGTCTATGGCCTCACAGAACGTTATTTCAGTTTATGCTGCCTAGACTTTAATTTGAGTGCAAAGTATTGCCATCTGTGTTATCTTCTGCACTCTGATTATTTACCAGGGTGCTTGCTGTAATGAAGAAGGGCACGCAGCAGAAGGGACTTGTACTGAGAACCACATCTGGATTACTGATTACTCCTGGTCCTGTCAAAGGATTAATTTGTTGTGGCTTTGCATGTGTTAATTAATTAATTAATTGATTGATTAATTAATTAATTAATTAATTAATTAATTAATTAAGTTATTTATTTATTTATTTGACATTTATTGACCAGGTTAGCCTGGCTGGGCAGCATGCACCTTTTCAGCAGAGACCTGAGGAGAAAAGCTCAATTACAAGAAAGTTTGACATAGATAGAGTATTAAATAATTGGCGGAATTAAGTAATTGTCTAATACATGGCTAGCATAAAGAAATCCTACAATAATTGGGAAATACATAGTTATAACAAAGGAACATAAACCATTATATATAACGACATGGGAAAAATAAAGTAAATAAATCAAGATACATTTGCGCTTGAAGAGTACACTAAGGTAGAAGAGTAAGCGAAATAGGAATAGTCGGAGCATAACGGTTAAGTTACTGAATAGATAGGGGATAAGGTGAGGGAGAAACAGAGGTTAAAGGAGAGATAGGGTATTGGCAGAGAAGGTAGTATTCAAGTGGGGTCATTACTGGAGCAGATCTGGGAGTTAAGCAGAAATTCCTTTAATGCAATTTTAAAACTAGTTGTGTTGTTAAGTGAGCAGATGTGGAGAGCAAGTTTGTTCCAGACAGAGATGACTCAGTGACTATAAAGTATTTTGCCAATGGATTTCCTAGGTTTGGAAATCTGCAGGAAAAGTTGGTCAGAGCTGCATTGGTCATGATTAGGAATATAGGAGGATATAAGTTTTGCCAGAGATGGACAAGCTAGGGGTTGGTGAAGGATGGAATGGGTCAGGTGGAGCTGTGGTAGGAAGAGTTGATGTTGAAACTCTAGCCAGTGAAGTTTTTTTAAGGAATGATAATGGTGTGATTGATAAGGCAGATTACTGGTGAATCTAGCTATTTTATTGTGAGTGACCGAGTTCAAGTTTGGTAGACAGGTTCTTTTGGAGGTTAGTAAATATTGGGGTGGCGTATAGTAGGATGGGGAGTAGGTACGCTTGAGCTAAGGACAATTTAGATTCTGGAGTTAGGAATTTTTTGTTCCTGCACAGTAGTCTAAATTTCTGGTGTGTCTTTTTAATACAATTATTGATGTGGATGTGAAATTTAAGTTTGTCATCTATGTAAACCTTGAGGAGTTTAGTGTGAGATTCAACTTTGATATTAATATTATTTACAGAGGAGACAGAGAAGGAGGGTTTGAGGTGTTGGAGAGATTTAGAAAGAAAGTGTAAGAGTTTATTTTTGTTAGGGTTAAGCAGTAGTTGATTGGTAGTGAGCCATTTTTCAACTGAGTGCAGAGATCCTTGAGTGAGGGTGAGTAGGTAAAGTAGATTATTGGATGTGGAGATGATAGTTGAGCCATCAGCATATTGTATAAGACTGGAGTGTGGGCAGGATTGGTAAAGGTTGTTAGTAAAGATATTGAATAACGGGCCCCAGGATGGAGCCCTGCATAACCCCAGTTTGAATGGACAGGAATGGGGAAGTTGCAGAGAGTCATTTAACAGATTGTAGTTGATCAGAGAGGTAACTTAAGAACCAGTTGAGAAGAGTTACAGAGGTTAAGGTGTGCTAGTCTGGAGAGAAGGAGGTTGTGGGACACAGTGTCAAAGGCTTTAGAGAGGTCGAGGAACAGACATGAGACTAATTTGTTATTGTCAAGAGATGTAGAAATGGAATGAGTAAATTATAAAAGGGCCGTAGTAGTGCTCTGATGAGGTTGTAAACCATGTTGTGTGGGGGTGAAGAGGTTCTCTTGAGTAAGATATGAGATGAGCTGTTTATTTATACACTTTTCAAGAATTTTAGAAAAGGGAGATTGAATAGCAATGGGTCTGAAATTAGAGGGATCATTGGAGTTTCCTCCTTTGTGTAGGGATATAACATACAATTTTTTCCAGATGTCAGGGACAAGGCTTTACAGAACTTGACTGACTGATAAGTATGGAGACTGGATGAGCAATGAAGGAAGCTTGTGTCTTAAGGTAGAGAGGTGGTAGGTTATCAGCAGAGGGGGAGCAGGGTTTAAGTTTATTGAGAAGTGATTGGATATAGGAAGTGGGGATTGGTTTAATGGAGAAAGGAGTAGCTTGGAAAGGAGGAGGAGGAGGGCTATCAGAGTTAGAGTAAGTATTAGATTTAAGTAAGTTCTGTGTGGAGTTAATGAAAAAGGAGTTCAACAGAGTGGCAGTTTTGACTGGGGAACTGTTAGGGGGAGGGGTTGGGGGACATGGGTTCCCTGAGTGCAATAGCTTGTTGATGGTAGCCCAGAATTTTTGGGGGTTGGACTGAGTGTTTTTTTGGTGATTAAGACAGAATGCCTTTTTGTCTGGGTTGATTTTTTTTTGTTGCATTTCAAACTTATCTATAGAGCTGGTGACTGGCGGGAGTTTTATGCGTATGTTAGGATTTCCAAGCACTGTCTCTTTTCCACATGAGGGAAAGAGAGTCTTTGGTTATCCAGGGGGCACAGTTGGTTTTAACCCTTATTTTCCTGATGGGAGCCAAGGAGTTAAGAATGTTGAGAAATATGCTGTTAAATTTTAGGACAGCATCTTCAGGGGTAGGTCAAAAAGGAAAGACCAATTGATGGAGGAGAGAGTTTGATTAAGTACCCCAGGGTCAAAATTAGATAGGTTATGGCAGTCTCTAAATGTGTGAAATTTAGATGCTTGAGAGGAATGGCACTGTATGGAAGCTGGGAGGTGATCATAAAGTGAGTCAGATAGAATAGAGGGGTTATGATAGTGATTGGTGTGGGAGGTAAGAATCCAGTCAAAATTAGAGCTGGGATTAGATTGTTGGTTAATGCGAGTGGGGGAGGTTATGAGTTGTGAAAAACTATGTAAGTTAATGGTTATGGTGGGCGAGGTAGAAGACAGAATGTTCCAGTCAATGTTAATATCACCTAGAATGATGGTTTCATAGGAGATGGTTTGAGAGATCCAAGCAAGGAAGAGTTCGAGGACAGGGATGTTGTTACCAGGAGGTATATAAATGGAAGCAATGGCAATTTGTTTTCGATTGTTTAAGTTATAGTTGACTATGAGTATTTCAGCTGGGTGAAAACTAGGTGGTGTGAAAGGAAGAGGATGGAGTTGGGAGATGGGGTGTTGTTCAGTAGTTTCAGGTTCTGGTGTAATCATAAACTGGAAGTAGCTTTTTCATGTCTCTGCCGGGATTTCCTCTATTGCAGTGTAGTTGGACACTGTCCAGTGTTAGTTCATGTTAAAAGAGGCAGCTGAGGGAGTCAGTGGATTTGCAGCTTGGGTGAAGCCTCAGAGATGGGGGAGTCCAAGGATCTTTCTATAACTTTTAACCTTCATGAGAACCACCATTTTCAGTGCCCATTTGCATGCCTATGAATGAGGTAGATCATCACTGAATGATCAGTGTTTGAAAGTCAAATTCCTGTCACTAAGCTCTAGTACAGAGGACCTTATTATATTGTCTCAGTGTGCAGACTATCCTCCCTTTGGCTGAATGCAGTGCATTCTTTGGGGTAACTTCTATGTGGAGTCTGTATGTCCTCTTTGTGCTCACTTGAGTTTTCCCCAGGTGCTTTGGTTTCTTCCCACATTCCAAAGACATTTATTTATTTATTTATTTATTTAAGTTTGATGACCGGGGAAGTCCTCCGGGCCAAGAAGAGCCTGTTTTCAGTGGAGGCCTGGGGAGAAAAGCTCCACAATAATTGCAAGTACATTTCACGTTACAAAAGGACATGGTTCATACAGCTGATTAAACATTAACAGATAAGCTCCATGATGTTTGCAATTGGCTTGTCACAATGTTACAAAAATGAAAAGGGTAATAGTATATTTGAGATTGGAGAGTATAGTACAATAGATATTAGAGAGAAAATTAGTTTTTAGTAGGGGTGGGATGAAGTAATAGTAGAGGTAGCTGGATGAATCAGTGCAAAGAGGAATGGGGGGGGGTTAAGTTGGAGCGTGGCAAGGGCATTCCCATTTGGAAGAAAGATGAGACAGTAGCTGAGGTTTGAAATTTGTATGGTTAGGTAGGTTGCATAGGTGTGTGGGGAGAGAGTTCCACTGTTTAGCTAAAGAGTGGGGCAGCAGTAGATGGCCAGGAGGTCGTGCAGGTTTGTGGACCTGAAGGAGATTTTGTTTTTTTCGATTTGAGTGAGTTGTTGGGAATGTAAGGTTTTAAGGAAGTAGTGAGAGCTGGGCAGTTGGCAGGTTTAAAGATTAGCTTGCGGGCAATGGTGAGTTGTAGGTAACTGAGGTAGTTGGGTAGTTCAAGCCAGTTGAGGGTGAGGAGGGAGTGGCAGTGTTGGGATGAGTTTTTTGAATTGGTTGCAAATTTGGATATCTTGTAGTAGCAGGATTCAAGTTTGGACCAAAGGCCAAGATGGAGATTGGTAAAAAGAGGGGCACCATACATAAGGGAGGGGAGTAGGAAGGTGGATGCAATAGTTTGACAGATAGAGGGGCTTAGGAAGTGGTTGTGCCTTTAGAAGAGACCTAACTTTTCGTGGATTTTCTTAATTGTGAAGTGGATGTGGGTGTCAAATTTTAGTTCTTCATCAATAATGATGCCAAGAAGCTTAGTGTTGGGAACAATTTCAAGGAGGGTGTTTTGGCTCTGTATGGTGAAAGTTAGATTTGTCAATGGAGTTTTTGGTAGGGAAAAAAACATTAGTTTGGTTTTATTTGCATTTAGTGCCAGATGGTTAAACTGCATCCAGCTTTCTGTTTTGGAGAAGGCTAGTTGGGTTTTTGCTAGGAGCTCGGAGGGGGAGATGGCTGAGCAGATGATTATTGAGTCATCTGCTTATTGGATGATGAGTCTGGGAGTGACTGGTGAAAGTTGTTAATGAATAGGTTAAAGTAAAGAGGGCCAAGAACAGAACCTTGTGGGACACCTGTGGGTGTGGGAAGAAAGGGGGAGGTTGAAGTTTTCCATTGGACAGCTTGTTGGCAGTTTAACAAGTAGCTGGAAAGCTAGGCGATGGTGGTGGGAGAAAGGTGTAGGGTAGAGAGTTGGGATATAAGTAGGGTGTGTGAGATGGTGTCAAAGGCCTTTGACAGATCTAGGAATAGTGTGGATATGAACTTGCCTGAGTTGCGTTCAAGGTTTATGGTTTCAAGAAAGGAAAGAAGGGCAGTCATGGTGCTGTGGCCAGGGCAGAAGCTGTGTTGGGTAGGGGAGAGGAGATTGTTTAGTGTTAGGTGTCCCATGAATTATGCTCGTATTGTTTTCTCTAGTATTTTAGAAAGGGGGGAAAAGATGGCAATAGGCCTGAAGTTGATGGTATCAGTATTTTTGCCACCTTTGTGGAGTGGGATGATGTAAGTATGGCACCAGATAGAAGGGATGTATGATTCTTGTATGAATCTATTTATAAAAATAGAGATGGGATAGGCAATGCTGTCTGACATGCAGTAGGCGGACTACATACTCTGAACTGGCCACAGATGTGAGTGTGTGAGGTACAGAAGAACAACAGAGGGGCAGGGCTAGCTTCCCAGTGGTGTGAAAATTGGTTCTAGATGATTGTCACTGTTAATGTGACACCCAGACCCCATGTGCAAAAATGGGAAAAAGGGAGTTATAGATAGAAAGATGGATGGATATTTTTTGTGTGTCAGTTAAAAATAGAATCTCCCAAGAAAAACTGGGTATACATAAGGCTGATTCAATGAAAGACAGTGTTCTGGACCTCTCAGACTCTAAACATGGAGTTGAAGTAAGAACTCCCCTTTGCTTCACTCATACCAGACCATTATGTAATATGTGAACAAGCAGGACGGTGTGCACATTCCCCATATAGAAATGGATACGGTTTTAATAATAGATAATTGACTGGGGGCATCTTTCTAACTGCCATTTACATCCATGATAAAATAAGTGTGCAGGTGGACTCCCTTAACTGCAGTTCCAGCAATCCTAGCTGAGGATAAGTGAGGACTGTCTGACTAGGGTATCCCAGGAATGGAGCACCCTTGAGACTGACAAATTCATCATTTGAAAGGATGTGGTCCTCTCCTGTTTTGCTGAGTTTACCTGAATAAGGAGGAGTTGATGGTAGATACTGTCTCCCATGTATGGTGAGGAATACGAATGTACATTCTGATTCCATGCCCGCTAGCAAAATTTATAGAAGAAAGACCAAATCTCGTATTTTTAAAATCTTGGCAGCTAAAAGGGGTTTGATTCTTGTTTTCCGATCCCTGGCAGTAAAGAACCTGTCCAAGTACAAGCCAAAGATTAGCCCTTGGTCGTGGTCTCAGCTTCCAGGTATGGTTGCTTCATTATATTCCTGTCAGTCCTTTTACTAGAAATTTGGGATGTGATCAATGCTGTCATAAAGCTTTCCATTTATCAGACTTGCTCTGCAATGTGGAAGAGTTTCTAAACCTGGAAGGAAAATGTATACTTTCTTAGTGTATGCATAATTCTAAACTTTCGCAGGCATATGTTTGAGATGTTTCTTAGTTTCACCATGGTCATGCTGCATTTTACAGTATCATGAGGCTATGGAAGGTAGGACTGTAGCCCAGCAACAGTTTGTTAAGTAGTACCTGAAAGAGGTTCTGCATCTTGTCCCACTTTTGAATAACCCTTCTTTAGACCTGAGCTTAATGACTGACAGAATTGCCCATTCCCACTTTGAAACAGCTGATTCAGTGAATCTAAAGGTCATCTCTTGGATGGTATTCCTTTTGGTTGCCATAGGTTCATAGGTTGGTACTAGGCTATCAGCCCTAGGGCCTATACAAGCCTAGCCAAATCAATTCCCTGGCTATTTCTTCCCATACTATTTACTTTCCTGGACCCCTGTCTAGCAGGACGACTGACGTGATCCCCGGGGTGAATTTCCTTTCCCCCATCCAATCATCAAGATTCCCTTTGAAGAGGGCCAAAGACTTGTCAAAGTCTGCTTGACATGTATGGGCAGACTATTCCAGAGTCTGGGGAGTCACTGGGTTAGGAACCTATCCCTCCAGCATGTTTTGTTTATTGTAATGACAAGGTTTAGATCCTTGGAGCATCTGGCTCTGAGGGATTGGGATTTCTTTAAGTGTAGCATGTCCAACAGCTCTGGGTTTCACATGACCTTGTATGTTAAGCAGAGATCACCTAGGAGTAGACAATATGAAAAAGAGTATAGCTGGAGTTTTTTAAGGCAGTCAGCATAGGGCATCTATCTGCTTTAGGCCTGTGATTCTTTTAGTGAGGTATTTCTGCGGCCTTTCCAGTTGTTGCAGATGTCTTGAGAGGTACATACCAAATGGGCAGTTGTATTCTATAATGGGTCTAATGAGGGATGAGTACAGTGGGACAATGTCCTCCTTTTTTCTGGATGAAAAGCCCTTAGTGATAAGGTATGCCACATAGAAGGATTTCCCGACTGTTGTGGCGATGTGGTTATTGAAGGTAAGACCACTGTCCACCTGTGTCCCTAAGTCTCTTATCACACTTTTGGTGTTTAGTTTACTGCCACCTATGTGGTAATTCATGGGTACATGTTTTTTACCCAAAGGGGTTAACTATACATTTCTTGGCATTGAGCTTGAGCCCATGGCACTGGCACCAAGCATCTGTTTGTGTAAGGCCCTTTTGTAGAGTATCCACATCATTTGGGGATTCAATAATGGCTCCCAGTTTGCAGTCATCTACAAACTTTGTTAGCCAGAGTCCCTTAGTGCTGGCCTGTACTTCAGAGAGGTAGATGCCAAACAAGAGAGTCCCAGGACTGAACCCTGAGGTACTCCACTTGTAACTTGTCTGGAGCTGGATTTGGAATCAGCTACTTTTACAGTGTGGGTTGTCATTACTTCTGCTGATAAAATTTCAGATGTGTATGTTCTTATATGTAAGGAAACCAAAGTTCTGAAGTTCTTAAGAAAGTGGACTAAACTAGCTTAAACAAGTCCCTACGCATGCCTGTATTTTTTTTCTAGCAGCAGATTCTGTAGGAGAAAGAGATATTTAACATTTTAGTGTGCTTTGCTACCTCAGTTTCTTCCTGAGCAGGAGCACTTGTGAGGAATATACATCAGCTGATCTTATTTTCAGGTTTTATGACTTCACAATGTATAGGACTTTTGCATCTAGGCCCTAGGACTGCACAGCTAGGTTGTTTTCTAACACCTCTAAACTCTCTCAGATCAAACCCAGCCTTACTACTGGGAGAGGCCTAGCTCTGAAATCCAATTTTGAGTATGCCAAAATTTGGATATTTTACATATCTCCTCTATTAGATTTTTGAGAAACTTTTTGTGATACATTTATTGTTTTCTGGGGGGGTTGTGGTCCCAGAGTTTGAGCATAGCAATCCTATCTTCAAAACCATTTCACTGTTCTTATAGCAGATAGGCCATGGTTGCTCATGATGAACTGCTTTGGCACTGTTGTTTGGAGTTTAATCATCATGTAGATTATTACATTTCCATGAGTTTTGCCTAGACACATAACATGCAGGCTTAACACCCTCATTACAACCCAGACAACCACTGCTTTGCTAGCAGTACTGGTTGCTGGTGGAACCAGGATTGGAGGATGAGAATGTGAGGCAGGTTTCAACTCACCCATCTTGCTGGGGGGGGGGGGGGATGACATCAGCCCACTTCATTAGCAGATTCTGCCAGTAGAAGAGATGTGTATCCAACAGTAATGGGTCTAGCAATGATCATGGTGCAAGTTCTTGGGGACCTTCATTTGCAGTAGCGCATATGCATGTGTCCTGATACTTGGCCATTCCGAAGACCACAGTGACACCACAGGAGATCGTGTTAGGTTTGCCCACCTGTCTAACTACTGGCGCAATAACTACCTTTCATTACTAATGGAAGGATGGGGCTCATGAGCTCAGATCCAGGGAATGAAGAGGCCATTGGGCTCTTACCCCATGGAGGCCAAGATCTTCATCCCAAATCAAGACACCTGTGAGCTCGGGGGGGGGGGGTAGAATGAATGGGTCATAGGACTCTCACCCTGCCCACAATTGACCTGGTGCATCCTGGATAGGATTGGTTATCTCACCTTGTAGCCAAATACCTTTTCATCCAGATGAGTAAGAAATGGGTCATTTGAACAGAGGTAGAGGATTGGGTTAGTCGGTTGAGTAGGGGAAAGAAAAACATTCCAGTTGTTTTACCAGTGCTTATCATAAATGTCAAGAGCACTACATAACAGTACTTTTACCCAACAAAACAGAGTTCTCTTCCTCTCCATCTCTGTCAAGACCTAGTCACATTTTCAGATCTTTGGTTAAGAAGAAGAAATGGGAAAAAGGAAGAATCATGACCCAACAAGAAAGAGAATATGACACAGGTTGAAAAAAGGAGGAAGTTAATTCAAAGGAAGTCTGAAAAGTTTAGAACTGGGTAACCTTCACCATGCAGTCAACCTCACCCTTGTCTCCTCTTCCTTCCTTCTTCTGGTAGTTCTATGTTTCCCACCTATCTGGGTAGATACAATGGTTATTTATTGTACCCTGTCCTCACTGGGCATGGAGAGTTCCATAGACATTGACAGTCCTGTGCAGTCTCAGATGTTGGGGATGACTTTTTTTAATAAAACTTTCATTTGAAACCCTTTTGAGCAAGCATTGTGGGATGTAATACAAATGGCTGGGCATAACATATTAAAAATAATCATTTTTCACACTTGTCTTCCAGAATGAGATTGCAGTAGCCCCAGTCAAGCCCTTTGTTGGTTGGTAAGCCATTCCTTTATAACCTGAAAACTTTATACTGAAAACGGATATGTATCCAGTTAGACCAGCCCGGTTAACAAATGTAAAATAAATAAAATAAAAATAAATAAACCTGCCATTTAGACTGTGTTCTCTCTCTCCCTCTAGATTGTGGGATATAGTTAGCATTCTTGATGCCGGGGACTTCTTTTTAGTTTGCTTTCCCCTATCCATTCACTGGCCCTCAGTGGCTGTGCCCATTATATCTGATTATGACCAGCTATTGCTTACTGCAACCACATTGTAACATGCCTATTCTGGTGGAAATTAACATTGTTCATCAGAACCTCATACCATTTGTAGTAACACCTTAATGCCAGGGTCCTACACAGCAGAAATTCAAAGGTTAGTCAGTGTGATATTGGTAATCTAGATGCCAGCCACTATATACATTGGATACACAAAGACTGGCTATCCCAATACCTGGTCTTCAGGCATAAACCCCCCATAGTGCCTTTTTTAGGCAAGGCTCAAAAGACAAACCCACCTCCATAGACAACCCAAGGATAAAAAAAAACTAAAGGTAATGCTACTCAATGCCAGAAGTCTAAACCTCAAGATTCACGCACTCGAGGCTCTCCTCAGTATGGAGAAAATCGATGTCTGTGCAGTAACAGAAACCTGGTTCAAGGCTCCTGAGAGCACCCCAGCACTACCAGGTTATAACTCATACCATGCGTTTTGGCCCCAAAACTCGGTCCGAAGCACAAAAGGAGGGGGAGTATCTATATTCATCAAAGATACCTACACCTCCAGGTTAGTGGCACTGCACGAAGCATCGGAAACCATCCATGTGCAACTAACAGCAGGCAAAACTGCCTTTCAGTTTGTAGCCTGCTACAGAACACCCTCCCTATTATAGGAACCCCACTTGGCATTCCTGAGAACATTATAGAATATGAAGGTCTCTCCAAACACTATGTTATTGGGTGACTTCAACTACCCAAACATTGACTGGGAAAACTACTCAAGCCCAAACACCCTCACCCAATGGTTCCTTGAATTTATAAACTCTAACCCAATGGAACAACTGGTCACCACTCCCACAAGAGGGAACAACATATTGGACCTGGTCATCACCAACATGGGGATTCTATGTTCCACACCAGAGGTAAACCCCTCATTGGTAAGATCAGACCATAAACAAATTTCCCTGGACATCCATATCCCGTCCCCACCCCCAGCCAAGGAAATCACTGTAAAGAATTTCTCAAAAGCCAACTTTGCACTTCTCAAGACTGAGGTGGAATCCTTCAAAGCCCCGGGCCAGAGGATAATACAGCCCAATCCGCAGAATCCTTTACAAATACATTCTATGAGCACCTGCAGGAATGCATGGATCATGCTATCCCAAATAAAACCAAGACTCACTCCTCCAAAAACAGGAGACCAGTCTGGTGGACCCCAGCCATAAATAAGCTATACAACAGAAGGAGGAAGCTACTACATGACAGAGCAAAATCCCAAAAAGGGAAGGCATCTCTGATCAGTATTAGCAAGAAACTTCGATCCCTCATAAAATCATCAAAGGCCAGTTTCGAAAGAAAAATTGCCCTAGACACTAAAGATAATCACAAGGCCTTCTTTAGTTATGTGAGGAACATGGGTGGAAACTCCCAGATATGCTCTGAATTGTTGCATAACGGTACAAAATATACTGAACCTACAGACATAGCCAACTTCCTGGCAGACAGATTCAGCGCAAACTTCTCCCCCTCCCCCCCAAAGGAGCAAATGCCTATCCCAACTGAATGTAACCTCCCTGACATCACAGATGCACAGGCAAAAGCTGCCCTTTCCAAAGCAAAAAACACAGCATCTATGGGACCGGACGGTGTCCCAGGCTGTGTCTTACATGAGCTCCAAGAAGAGGTGAACCCTCACATTAAGTCACTGTTCAAACTTAGCCTTACTACAGGATATGTACCCAAAGAATGGCGTACAGCTACAGTGGTCCCACTCCACAAAGGTGGTGCCACAACAGACCCCGGGAACTATCGCCCCATAAGCCTGACTGGTCTGGTCTGTAAAGCTATGGAGCGTATTATCATGGAACTCATAAACAAAGACATTGGGAGCCTCCAGACACTGGACCCTACCCAATTCGGCTTTGTTAAGGGCAGATCTTGCCTCTTAAACCTAGTTGATTTCTTTGAAACAGTGACCAAAGCCATAGATGAGGGCAAGGTAGTCCACACAGCCTACCTGGACCTTGCAAAAGCCTTTGACACAATACCCCACTCGGGCATCATAAATAAGCTTACCAGCTTAAATGTCAACCCCTATATCACAAGATGCATTGCAAACTGGCTTAGAGATAGAACCCACATGGTCAGAATCGCAGGTGCCATGTCCAAATCCAAACCAGTTACAAGTGGCGTCCCACAGGGCTCAGTTCTGGGACCTCTCTTGTTTGGTATATACTTCTCTGAGGTTCAGGCTAACACAGGGGGATTATGGCTGACAAAGTTTGCAGATGACTGCAAACTGGGGGCCATAATCGAATCTCCAGCTGACACAAGCATCCTCCAAAAGGGTCTCACAGAGATGGATGCTTGGTGCCAGAGCCACGGCCTCAAGCTAAATGCTAAAAAGTGCGTAGTCATCCCCTTTGGGAAAAACAAGGTGCCTACAAATTACCACATAGGTGGTAATCCATTAAGTACGGAAGAAGTAATCAGAGATTTGGGGACCAACGTAGATAGTAATCTCTCCTTTGATAATCACGTTGCCAAAGTGGTTAGAAAGACCTTCTATATAGCCCACCTTATCACAAAAGGGTTCGCATCTAGATCAAGAGAGGTCATTGTGCCCCTCTACTCGTCACTCATCAGGCCATTAATTGAATACAATGCCCCTTTTGGGATGTACCTTACCCAACACCTGCAGCAACTGGAGAGACCCCAAAAGTACCTCACCAAGAGGATCATGGGCTACAAACAGATGTCCTATGCAGCTCGACTAAAGAAACTCCAGCTCTACTCAGTTGCTTACCGCCTACTCAGAGGCGATCTATGCCTGACGTACAAAGCCATGTCAAACCCAGAATTAATGGACATGCTCCACCTCAAAAAATCCATGTCCCTTAGAGCTACACGCTCCAGGGACCTAAACCTCAACACAAAAATAAATAGGACATGCTAGAGGGACAGATTCATTTCCCAAAGGCTCCCCTCACTCTGGAATAGAATCCCAATTCATGTTAGACATAGCCCCTCGCTGACCCTCTTCAAGCGAAATCTGGATGCGTGGATGGGAAATTGCAAATTCACCCCTGGGATCTCTTCTGTATCCCTGCTAGACAGAGGCACAGTAAACTAATCTTAAAAGGGTACCTTCTGTGACCTACTTTACAGAGGCACAGTAGGCTAATCTAATAGGGAGGCGGAAGCCAAATACACTCTGGCTAGGCTTATAAATGCCCTAGGGCAGATAGCCTAGTATCTACCTATGAACCTATAAGATCACATTTTTAGCTTATGCAGAACAATCACCGCAAATGTTTGGCTTTACCAGGCACTGAATCCTGACTTGTCAAAGCAGACTTTTCTCCTAACAGTAGTTACCCTATGAGTGGTCTATAGCTATCAATGCAAGTGATATCTCCCTATTTTCAATTTCCTAAAATGATATTCTCTGAGCACATTTCATATTATATCTCGGATACAATGAAATCACACTTATTGCACATGGTTTGTTCATTCTTACAGGCTGGCTAAAGGTAAAAAAAATAATGGAAAAGTCAGCCCCTGCAAAATGTCTCTTACTTAAGTTTCTTTCCTAAAGACTTCCAAAATGAGTTGATAAACACTCTCCAAAATTATGTCCCTAATCTTTCTCTCATTGAACTATTTTTCCTGACTTTCATTTAAAAAAAAATATTTTGTGAACATTGATACATTTATGGATTGTGATTGTATTCCTGAACATGATGATACCAGGGGCAGTACAATTTTCTCACAGTTCCCAAGGCTTTAGAAATACAACACTATCACTCCTCTGTGCAGTCCCTCTAACTTCCTCTATATTGGAAATCTATCTTCCCCCTTACTACCTCAGACTAAAGACCAGTTTCCTTCTTATGCTATTTTGGTCAAGATGCTGAAAAAAAGCAGACTACCTGCAAATGTCAAATACTTATATAAGAACTATATTCTCTTCAGATGTGATTGAGGTTTCAGTCAGGGCTATAATATGCAGCCTCCTTTATTTTCTTAAGCTGGTTCTTTACTTTCTGCTATGGATAAAGGTCTAATCATATATATTCTATTCACAGAAAATAAGAAAGCTTTCAGTCTAGTTAGCCATACCCTTCTGCTAAACTTGTGACATCCTTCAGCTTTCTACCATGTGTTGCTAACTGGTTTGACAGTTGTCTCTCTAACAGATCATTTTGGATCAAACTAGGCTCCTCTCTGCCCTCTCCTTCTACTTTAGGCTCAGGATGCCGCCAAAGCTGAGTCTCAGGACCACCTTCTTTCTCCTCGCCTGTCTTCTGTCCTTCAGCCTAATCATCTTTAGATCCTTTTCCTCTCATCTTTCCATTATTTCTGAACTCCAACATGGTTTTAAAAATCTCCTAGGCTGGCTTGTTATTAGATACCTTTTGATAAAGTAGAATAAAAATAAATTATTCATCCAAATAGAGATATTCTTACATTTCACCAGTATTAGTGGTTTAGCATAATTCTTAAGCACATTACTCTGCAAACATTGATGTATTCCTATCCGCAATTACCTCGACTTATGTCTATGAATGTTCATTGTCTGCATCACATGCTTAACGTCATCCATACTCTTTTTGGTCACTGTATACTTTCTAGATTGCTCATCTTTTAGGCAAAAGTGGCCATTGAAGAGTGTATTTTATACTGCCAGATAGAATATGGACTTCCTCTACTAGCTTCTGCTCTCATGAAAAATCAGTATGGATTCAATATCCTTTCCAAAATGATTTGCAGATTTATTCTTCTATTTCCCAAGCATGGCATTACTTTACCATTCCTACTACAGTTAACAACCACTCTGTAAGTGAACATTCACATCGTGTTCACTTAACTTTGATTTTTAAACTCCTAATATTTTGCCATTGCCCACAACTTCTACCACTACCTCTACTTTTCCTATCTAAAAGCCCCTTCATCACAATGAAAGAAACTGTCAGCTCCCTCCTTTACGTCAATACATCAGCCCCCAATGCTTTATTTTGTTTTTAAATCTAGTTTAGCTCAGTACTGCAGTTATACTATTACCTTATTCCTTCTGCACATTAAGATATTGGCTCCAATAGTTTACTTGTAGATAGCACCTATTACTATTTTTAAAAGCTAGTCTGCCCAGTAAGGTAGCTGTACTGTAACTTTGACCTTTATGTAGAAACAGGGATTAACTCCAACAAAATTAATGACTTACCCTGCAATCTTTTCAAACTAAAAGGTTAAAAAGCTGTTGCAATACAGGTCTTAGCAATACACCTTACCTGCTTTCAGGCTAATCATCACTGATTGATTGTTCTTCCTTTGAACAATGTTACAGTCAGCATTTTAAACCAATCTGTTTACCCTTGCTATGCTTGGGCTCACTCTGCTCCCCCTACCCCACCCGACTTCCCACTCACCCCACTTCAACTACACATTTATAACACCATCTAACTCTCCAGTAGGCTACTAATAAAACAGGAACACCAAATCCCTCCTAACAATATATACATTACTTCCACTAGTCTCATTGCAAACTCACCTATTACCTCTGTCTCCTCACCTTTTCCCTACCTTACTTCCTGCAACATATTCTACACAACATACAAATATACCACCTCATCCTACACCCACACACAACCTACACCCCTTATTAATAACTCTACTTTTTCTCTGCTCTTCCACCTACTGATATAAATCTAGTTTTCTCTTCTCTTCTTTTCCACACTTTGTTGACTATGCATCTATTCAGTGCAAGTCACAAGTACTCTCCCTGCCTTACATGTCTCAGAATGATTTCTATTCATCTAGCACTACTTATCCTCACTCTGTTAGCACAATAACATCCTACCACACACATCCACTCACTAAAAGCACTTCACCCCATAAACCTGTACCCTTCATTTACCAACACTGTCCTAATACTCCTCATATCTCCACAGCTGTACCCAACTACCTACACAGATCATCTCTTTCCTTAATTTGCAAAAAAAAAACAAGCTTCAATGCTTAAGACAACTATCAAAATTAATCACAAAACAAAATGCTTTGACACCCTACAAATCTTAGTTCACAAAACTCACACTTAGTAGTGATATACATTCCACGAATAATCTACACCTACAACCTCCCACACCCCTTCACCAGATGATCAAACTTGCTCTTCACATTTATCAACATAAGGAGTATATTAAACAAGATAAATGAAGTCCATGCCTTTCTTTCTCAATATTCCCCTAATATAGCCGTAATATCTGAAACATGACTGAAACCGGAAACAAAAGACAATGAAATACTGTCCCCTGGATTTAACATACACAAGGTTGACAGAAAAAGTAAATTAGGAAGTGGTATATCAATCTTGCATAAAGCCAGGATTGAAGTTACTTCTTCCACACATAAAAAAAATCCCATCTTTAAGAATGCAGAAATAATTCTCACCCAACTTAAAGCAAACTCTTAAAAATCCATATCCCTAGCCATAGTGGGAATTTGTATTCCACCAGGAAAATAATACATCAACAGCAGAAGAAATATTCCACTGGATATGCCATACTATACATTAAGAAACATCCATAATGGGGAACCTTAATATTGATTGGCAGACCTGCATCGTGTATACCCCAACAAACTCCTTGAACTTATATGACTTCTCCCAATTAATCCCAATAGTTGCAAGATTTGATAAAAAAACAAACAAATAAGAAACCAGTTCTCACCTGGCTGTTAACCAATAAAGCCTGCACCATAAACCTAAGAAGATTCCTCCCAGAGAGTATTTATGATCATCTCCCAATATACATATTGAGAAAATATATTAACTTAAATAGAGCAATAACTTATAACTAAATACAAAATCCAACAATTTCAATAAGGACACCTTTATCTCCACCTGCCTTCTCTACAAATGGAATTTACTCAAAACACTACTTCTAGAAGACATTTTCTCTCACTTAAACAACACCTTCATAATTGTCCTAAATGAAATGGCACTATCTAAGTCTAAGAGACTGAAATCAGCCCCAACATCCTGTCTGTCAATGAAATCAGGCAGCTACTCAAACAGATGGACAAAGCATGGAATGTATGGTGCATGAATAAAACTGAACAATCTTTCGAAACATTCAGACATCTTAGAAACTATCAAATCAGATAAAAGAGGATAAAGAACACCACTACTTTAAATTCCTACAGAAACTCCAAAATAATGTCAAATTATGTTGGTCCTCTATAAAAAAGATTCTCCAGCCTGGCCAGTCCCCCTCCCCTATGCCTGTGTCCTGTAACAACAATAACAATGACAGTATAGCCATGCTTTTCAGTTCCCACTTTACAAACTCTATCAGATCATTAATCAAGCTAACCACTCAATCCCCTCAATACACCCCACCCCATTAAGTGGTACCACTGATGACTTCACATCCAAAACAGTCCAAACCTCCTCTATAAAAAACTGCTATCCAATTCAAAACCACCTACCCTAACAGCCAACAATCTGCATACTGAGTGCCTGAAACTAGCAGCAAATGCAATGTCCTTATATATCTCAGTATTAATAAACCACTCTATAATAGGAGGTCATGCCCCTGCCATATGAAAAATGCCCCATATCTTTCCACTGCACAAAGGAGGAAGTTCAGTTGAATTCTTCAAGTATAGACCAATAGCTATACAACTCCCCCTTATCAAAAATATTAAAGAAATGTGCACATACTCAACTATTAACCACCAAACCAAAAACAATCTTCTAGCCAAAACACAACATATTCTGTCCCAGTCACAGCATAACAACCCTACTTTGTTTCTCCAACTCTGTCATCCAAAATAGAAATGATGGTAATGCAGTATCATCCTTCTTCTTGGAACTTTCAAAAGCTTTTGATACTATCTCCCATCAACAACTCTTCTTTGAACTATCTACTATTGGTCTCAGTCAGTCACCCCTACCCAGATACCATAGTTTCCTATCCTGTAGACAACAAGCTGTTAAATAGCAGCAAATACTTTCACCACCTGTACCACTCACTTTTCAAGTTCCACAACATATTCACAAATAAGCTACATACCCCAACAACCCATGCCCACCATTGTGCAGTATGCAGATGACTCCACACTCGTCTGCTCCACCCCTACCCCCAATACTCCAGTAAATTACCTAGCTCTCTTTCACTGCAGTAGAATCCTGCCTATTCAAATCCCACCTATTCCTGAATCCTCATAAAACTAAATTAGTATTCTTTACTCCCAAGAAGTATACTGAACAAAAATCCTCCTTTCATATTTACTTAACCAACAAAACCAAAATAGAAACAGTTTTGCAGACTAAACTATCAAGTATAATAACTAATGAAAAATTAAAATTCAGCCAGCATCTATTACAAGTCATTAAAACATACATCAAACTAGGCTCCCTCTACAGAGCCAAACCGTATCTTGCAGACTCTACTAGACAATCACTTGCCAGAACTTACCTACTCCCATCCCTTCTATATGTCTCAGCAGTGCTAACAAACTTAAATGAAACCAATAAGTCTAAACTTGAGACATGCTGCAATAAAATTGCATCAAATTCCCCTCTCAAAACCAATGACTGCATAGTTCTAAAAGAACTAAATTGGCTAGAACTTCCTCATTACCTGTCATACTCCCAATTAATCATTGCTAATAAACTTATCGATACACCTGAAAAATGACTCACACTTCAAAATGCATTTAATTTCTACTTCTGTAATAGACATCTTAGACCCAGTAACAAACCCCTGTTTCTAACAACCAAATCCAGTAACAATGCAGGTGACTCACTGTACCCAAACTATGCCTCCAAACTCTGGAACTCATTCCTCTATGCTATCCAACTGATAGATAAATTCTGAAGTTTCAAAGACCAAATTAACATCTAAATGAAAAATGGCAATGCTTATGCACTACTTCCTGATTAGGTCTACCCATACATATAGAATAACTGGAACTCTATCTTCTTTTTCACTCCTGGTATGTCCACCCAAACATATAGAAATACTGATGCACTCTCATCTCCACCTAAATACTTTCTAACTCTGTCATCTTTATTAATTTTCTTTCTGTTGTCACAAATCACCCTACTTTCCTTTCTTTTATACCTGCATAATAAAACTAATCTTTTCTCATATTCTTTTTATCTTCCTCAATACACAGTTATTTCCAAATGCTCTAAACTTCTGTCTCTCTCCTTTGCCTCTATTGTTTTTTTATCCTTAAACTCGGTCTCTGTTTTTTTTCTCTCTAATCCTACATTCAACTTTCCAACATGTGACTGGAAATTTCACTAACTTATCATTAGCAGTGCTCACAAACTATTAATTTGCTAATCTGATACACCTTTTCCAAGTTCTAGAAAATATAAGCAATAGTCCTGACCAATGCTGCATTATAGAGGATACTGATCTGATGTTGTCTTTTTTGTCTGTTCCTCAACTGATGGGTCTTGGATCTGACCTCTAATCTGACTTTGGCCACTTCTAAGGACTTTGGCTCCATAGCTTGAGATCTTCCCCTTCCCCATAAATCTCCTCTTTAGCTTAAATTTCCTCAGATCTTGTTTGCCTCTTCAGAATATGAAGTATGGTCATGATCTTCTGTAGTTTGGGCTTTAATGGTTTAAGATAAGTGCTTTTTGTGGTGTTTAATAGCTTCTTAAGCTATTCATTTTTTCTTACCTCACATGTTTTTCTTTACTATCTATATAGCTATCTCTCTCTCTCTCTCTCTCTATATATATATATATATATATAGTTTTTTTTCCTTTCTCTGTTCTCCTTACAGACCACATCCCCTGCTTGTTTCCCCAGTAATATTTGGTGCCACCTGTTGAGAATACATCTCTGTTATTGTTGTTGGCATTCTCCCTTCTCCCCTTGTATACCATTGTTGGTATTCTTCATTCTTTTTTTAGTAGTTTTTTTCAGTATGACTGATAAGCCTACTGGTTTCAAAACATGTATCTCCCATGGGCATAAGATCCCAAATTCAGATGCCTACCAAGAGAGTGTTTATTGTCTTGTATCGGCCCACCTTGAGGTGGAATGTGAAATCTGCACAGGGTTTAATCATTGGCTGCTGGCTTAGCATAGTAACAAGCTGGTAATAAAAGGATTCCTACCTTCGATATCTTCCTTTTCTTTGTTTGGAGCTCCCCATCTTTCTAAAAAAACTTCTGAAATGACTAAAGGGGATTCATCAGCTAAAGTCAATGAATCTCTAAAATGATCCCCTGATCATTCTCCTTCCTCCATTTCAGGTTCAGCTCCACTTGAAAAAGTTTCCAAGCCCACAGATCCATCTGGTTCTTTGGAAACGATGAGGGCCAAATCCAGATCACAAGTCCATTGCTCCTCTAGTTTCACCCTAGAGCCAATATCTTCTAGGATCAATTCTCCTTTCTTACAGGAGACCCCCTCAAAGGGCTTCCAGACCACACTCAAATTCTTCATCCTTCAGATCATCTAGGAGCCTAACTGAAACATATTTGGATAGGATGATGAAGACGTTTATCTGGGCCTAGATTTAGTTGAGAGTTTTACTGGTTCCATCTTCCATCAGACCCATGAGCTTGCCACTGACACAAGCCCAACTTTTGAAACATACTTTGATGTGACCTGCTGTTTTGGCACCATGAGATCCAAGAGCTCCAAGTTTGTAATGGATATGAAGGCTTGGCCTTTGTCAACTCTGACTACATCTCTGATCACGTTGGCACCAGCACTATTGGAGCCACATAGATCTCAGAGCTGTATCTTTGGTGCCATTTCTGGGTAGATGGGTTAGACTTAGATTCTCTCAGAGCAGTCCCTTCCACTTGGAGCCTTGGCATTGAACAGCTTGGCTCCAACCTCTGCTTTGAGGTTGGATTGTAGTGATGCTCTGAGCCATCTTGAGCAGGTGTCTTTGGCTGCTACCTGTACAGCCCTTGCTTCTCCCATGGCTTCTGCTTGTGAGGTAGTGGAGAAAACATTTCCCACCTCCACTGACAAGACATACTTGCCTCTCCTGTGTCCAACCCCTCCACAATTGTCTTCTTTCGTCCCTGAGTGTCTTCATCCGGCCCCATCTGGGTGGCTGGTCCATTATAGCCTAGATGTAGTCCTTATCCAGGACTCTGCTCACACTTCTAAATTCTGTGTGGAACATCTCTCTGGTGAGCCTTCTCAGAAGCATAAGTGTAAATGGAGGGACTTAGATTTTTTATAGAATCCATGACTGAAGACCCCAAGATTGATGAAGGGGAAGGGTTCCTCAGATCACCCATTGAGGATTATTCCTTCAATGAAATACTCACACTTTTGAGGCAGAAAGGTGGTTGGTCTTCTGACTCGCCCCTTCTCAGGAGGAGTCAGTGTTTCTTCAGGCTTTCAGAGCCAGCTCACCTATGTCCAGGGTAGTCCTCCAAGTGGTCAAGATGGTGGGTTCATCTCCTGCCTGGCTTGGAAGGATCCAGATGTCATGAAGCCTATCCCCAAGAGGCTGAATAAGTACTTCATTGCACCCAAGGATCAAGCCCATTGGAACAAGGGTCCCCAGTAGATGCTATGGTGGTAGCAGCAACCACCATGAAAGAACTTGCTGAATAGAGTTGTTTTGTCTATCCCCTGAACACAGAGTCCAGAGTGCTGGGCAGGTTTGCAAAGTGTGTTTATGCATCAGTGACCCTCTCATCTGGGTTGCTGAACTATTTGACACACATTACGAGATTTCAGAAGGCCTTAATTAAGGAATTTTCCAATGTCCTATCAGGGTACATGTCTGCAGAGGATAAGAAGACCGTTGCTTCGACTACCCACCCTACAGCCCTTGTTGAATGCCTTGAGGCTGATTTTTCACACATTAGAGGGAGCTTCAAGAGCCATGGGTTCAGGAATTGCTGTGCGACGGCATGCCTGGATACACCTCTGTGATTTTGTGGAGCCTTTCAAGTCATCATTCATCAATGCTCCCTTTGATGGATCCACCTTATTCAGTCTCAAGGTGAAAGAAACCCTATTTAGGAGTGAGCAAGATGGGAAGGCATTATCTGACATAGGGATACTTTTCTCTACCCCTCAAAGGAGCTTTTTTCGAAAATCAGAGATATGGTAGGAAGATGTGGTTCCATAACTTGCAAGGTTCTTCCCAGGACTCTTATGGGTCTGGTCCCCCTAATAGCAGAAGGGTAGGAACTCCAATGGTAGAAGTCACCCACATGACAGTGGGTCCCTGCAAAACCAGGGATTCAGAGGTCTTTACTCTGAGAAGCCCTTCCAGTACTCCTGAAATGTTTCCCAACTGCTGCATTCTGGAGAGAGTCGGAGGTACTTATCCCTGAACCCAGAAACCAAGACAGCCATCATCAAAGATACTTGGATGTAGAGAATCATATCCAGAGGTTATTACTTACCCTTTTCCCTTAAGCCCCCCTTCAATTAGTCTGCAAAATTTTCTGACATTCCACCCAGTCAGAGGAAAGCAGCAGCTACCGATATAGAATTTTTCAGGCCAAAAGAGTCATCCAAATGGTCCCCCCAGTCTATCAAAGATTCTGAACTTACTCAAGGTTTTTTTGGTGTCAAAGAGAAACAGGAACCTAACACCTATCTTAGATCTCAGTAATTTGAGTTAGTACATCAGACACTCAAAGTTCTCAGTGGTCATAATTCAGTCCATTCTGCTACTATTGCACTAGGACAATTAGATGCACTTGATAGATCTCCAGGATGCATGCTATCACATCAAAATAAACAGGTGAACCAGGAGATATCTATGTTTCTGACTGGGAGCCAGTCATTGCCAGTTCAGGGCTCTGCCCTTTCACCTCACCACAGCTCCCAGGGTGTTCACCAAGTGCATGGCAGTGGTCACACCTCACTTGAGACTGCTGGGATTTCAGGTATTTCTATATCTCAACAACTTACTCCTCTCTGCTCCCACCAGGTCTCTACTCCTTCAAGTCTGGGACTACTTGCTCCAACTTTATCTTCAACTGGGCATCACAGTGAACTACACCCAGTCTCAGCTCTCCCCTATTCAAGTCCTGGAGTTTATTGGTGCTCATCCGGATATGGGGACACAGATTGCAAGCTTACCACAGTCAAGAATAAACACCTTACAGAGTCAAGCATCCCACATCCTCTTTCTTCCTTCCCCACCAGCAAGGTTGGTATTACAACTCCTTGGATCTATGGGAGTTTCCATAACTCTAGTACCTCTAGCAAGATATTACATGAGGGTGCTGCAATGGATGCTTGCAGTGCAATGGTCAAAAAGATGACGCCCCCTATCTACACCATAGCCAAGTGGATCACCACAAAAGTTTATCAGGGCTTCCCTTTTATCCTTCCACCACCGATAGCAACAGTTACTTTGGATGCCTCCTAACTAGGGTGGGGAACATTACTAGGGAAGGACGTTCCAAGGCACTTGGTCCCAGTTGGAGGTCAATCCTCACATCAATGTCATGAAATTATAGTAGTCCTATTGCAGGCATTTCAAGATGCTCTCCCTCGAGACAGACAGCATGTCAGTAATCTGATACATCAACAAGCAGGGGTGAACTAGATCCTGTCCCCTATGTCAAAAGGTTTTAATAGTTTGGCACTGGGAGATCTTTTCTGGCTGCTTCCTTTAGACAATGTATACCCTGGGGAAGTCGAACGTGCCTGCAGACAAACTGTGCAGATCCATCTTATTCCCTCACATGTGGTCTCTCAGCACTGTGGCAGCAGAAACAATTTTGTCTATGGGGCCAGCTGTGCTGCAATCTCTTTGCTTCCCTTCTCAGTTTCAAGTGCAGCAGGAATGTTGCTCTGATTCCATTACAGGAGGATTTGCCAAGAGATTCTCTAGTTTACAACTGGTCCCCGGGCTCCTATATGCATTCCCTCCCAGACCTCTAATTCCCAAGTTTCTTCATAAAGCATCTCATTGGAAGAGGAAAATAATCCTCATTGCCCCATTCTGGCCTTGACAAGTATATGTTCCCTTCCTGTGGTCTCACCTAGTGCACCCCTCATGAGTATTGGTCAGGGATGACTCAGCCAGACATTAGTACCCTGAAACTGATTGCATGGTTTCTCCACTTCTTGTGATGGCTAAACAGTCCAAGTTTTCCTCCCTGGTTTGTCTCATCTTGTTATCCACTAAGAAGAATTGTAGTAGGAAGGCATATAACAGCAAATGGAAATGGTTTTCACTTTGGGCGCTTCAGAGATAATTAAACCCTTTTTCAGCACCTACTCCAGCTATCCTAGACTTTCTTGCTTCCATATTTAGCAGTGGAGCTAGTTATTCTACTATAAAGATCCAACTTGAAGCTATCTTGAGTTTCCATGTAGGACATAATCATTCATCCCTTGCATTTTCTAGGTTATGAAAAGCCTTTCTCAAAGGTATAGAGGTATCAGATTCCTATCACACTGTGTAAAAGTTCTGGAGAGAGTGACTGATAAACTAATATGCAGAGTGGTAGAAAGTGTAGATCAATGTGTGCATATACATCTTTAAGAAGCTATCCAAGGGCTTGTACAAGTGTATAAATACTGAGCATTTGCAAGCTAGACTGCCATTTTATTGCAAGCCGTTGAGATGTAAGCATTTATGTAAGTATGTAAGGTCTGTCTGTTAATCAGTTTGTTTATATTTTATGATGCTGCTATCCATCCTGATGTGTTTCTGTGTATTAAAGCATATAAATGAAATACCCCACATGTTTGTCTATGTTAGAGAGGGATGAGCAACATGGTGTCAGAAGTGGCATTTCTAAAAGGACATGATGTCTAAAACGACTTGAGCCAAGATGGAATCCAAATTCTTCAGTTTGAGTTCGAGGGGTGCCAAGTTGGAACTGGAGGAATATACAGCAGTGAATCATCCCTACAGCATGCATACTTTGCAAAACAGGTCAGAAACGAATTTCAGGTACTAAACTTGCTCATCACTATTTCTTATTTGCAAAATATGAAATAAGACATATAGAATACTCTAAATGATATTCGCATAATGTCCAATATTCATAAAATATTTGAATTACTACAGAAAATGTTTGAAATAAAATCCAGATTGCATAAAACTAATAAAATAAGGGGAAATGACTGCATTTTTTAATACGTGCCTAGAAAATCCATATTTTTCATATTAATCAAAGACATCTGGGTTATCAGAAGTGTATAGTGTTTGCATGTTTGTGCAGTGTTACAGTAAAGTTATTTCACAGAATACAGCCATTGCAGAATATATTTTGCAGCGTACAGTGTTGAGTTTACTGTGCATTTGAATGTTATTGCAAGCTCACAGAACAGTTTGTACATAATTACAAGGGCCATATTTTCAGTGTGTTTGTGTATACTTTGTGGGCATGTCAGATGGATTTCGAAAACCTAGTGCACTTGTGTTTGACAGTAATATTGCTGAGAACTGGAGAGTGTTTGAGCAAGAGTACAACATTTTCATACAGGCTGCATTTTCTGATAAAGATGACTGTACAAAGGCATTTATTCTACTTAATTTAGCTGGGTCAGAAGCCATAGAAAGAGAACGCTCATTTGTGTATGTACCTGATATCTATTCAGGAGTGGGGAAATACCATCATAGTGTTGTACCGGCTGAGTCAAGGAAGGACCCTGAGTGGTTAAAATATAAATTTAGAGAAATGTGTAATCCCCAGACAAATGTTACAATGGAAAGGTGCTTATTTTATACAAGGGATCAAAAGCCAAGTGAAACATTTGCAGCATATATAACTGACTTGAGAAACAAAGATAAAATGTGCAGATTTGGTGATTCAACTCATTACATCCGAGTGATGCATCCAGGTGTATCTGCAGTTAACTCCTACTGATGCCTGTAGGCGTCAAATATTGTTTGTTCATATTTGCATCAATTATTCCAAAACCATGCTATGTACAAGGTTTTAAAATATTTCACCTTAAAGCTTACAGAATGGCAAACTTAATTGTGTTAATATTTGACCTTGGTCTAGTGCAGGAAAAGATATATTGACTGTTGTTTTTATTATATTAATTTATATAGATATAATTTTCACTTATTTCTAAATATCTCAACAACCAAGTAACACAGGCAGAACTTTGTAGCCTCTTATGAAAGCTCTCAGCTAAATGAATAAAATGTTGCTGACAGTATGTGAGTAACTTGAGTGGTTGCTGACATATTGTAAATTGTTTTCAAAATGTTACAGATTTAATAGTTACTGTGTTTACTGTGACTTATAAAATTCAGTTTGAGACCAGAACCTAAAGAATACTGCCACTATAAAAATTGTTTGTGCTGAAGAGTTTGTAATTTATACTTCTTTCATAACCCCTATGATCCCAGAGATATGAATATTTGTTTTGAAATTTGAGGACATAATTTGATTCTGTCCAAAGGCTCAGGCTCTGTCCATCAGAAGTTATAGTGCAAACTTCCTGAGCTCCATTGGAGTGAATGAGTTAAGGGATGAGTTTATAAAGGACAGACTTGTGCGTGGTATTAAAGATGATGCTGTGAGAAATATTTTGCTTAATGACAGTGATTTAACTTTGAATAAGGCCATCCAGATTTGTCAGATATACAAGCTCACAGAAAAGCACACAAATATGCTTACAAATGAGAATAGCTCTAGAAGGCACAGTGATAAAGCTTGTGTTGATAGTATACGGCATATAGTTAAAAGAAACAGGCCGAAGCACATGGCAGCAATTGTAGCCCCTGCAGCACTCACTGGTAAACCCCTGAGCTTTCCAGCAATTTCCGCACAGTCTCATTTAAGCATGAGTGAGTTAGCAAACTCAAAGCATGGCCCCCAACCTAGCTTCATTGTCAACTGTCACAATTGTGGTGGAAGTCATGAATCTAAAAGGGAGAAATGTTTAGCTTTTGGCCAACAATGCCACAAATGCAGTAAGTGGAATCATTTCAAAAGGTTTTGTAAATCAAAAGGTCCACATTCTTTTATTAAAAGGGAACATTTTAAGAAAAGAGGTGCTCAATTAGAGAGCTGCAACCCCACTCTTTATGTTGATGGTGTGTCATTGCTTTAAGAAACAATCAATGCAGTAGATTTAAGGGCAAAGAATGAAGTATTTTGTACTGTTTGGATAAATGGCAAACCCATAAAGCTCAAAGTTGACATAGGTTCCAAGTCCAATGTTATGTCAGCATAAACATTTGCGAGAGTGTGTCATGGTGTAAGGCTTCATTTTGCAAGGTGTGCGAAGCTTGTTGCATATGGAGGTGAAGAAATTCAAACCGAAGGCTCAGTAGTGCTTTCATATTACTCTGTTGGAAGAAGCTATGCCTTGTTATTTTATGTGGTCAAGAGGCACTTCCAGTCATTATTAGGGCTCAGAGACAGTTTAAAAATGGGACTGCTTTCATTTAATAAGGAAGTCCATCATGTTAGCTTGAAAGATCACTACTCTAATTTTGCCCAGTACATTTTTTGTACTTATGCTGATCTCTATGAAGACAAATTAGGGCAGCTTCCAGTTGTGTACTTCATGAAGTTAGACGTAGAGGTTATCCCATTTGTCAGGCCAGCATGTAAAGCTCCAATAGCTATGCAGGGCAGAGTCAAAGCTGAGCTAGATAAAATGGTGTGACAAGTTGTGATTTGTCCAGTTGCAACTCCAACTGAACGGGTATCTTCCATGCTGGTAGCTCATAAGACAAGCTCAGATGACATCAGAATATGTATTGCTCCATGAGATTTGAACAAAGCGCTAAAAAGACTTCACCATCCAATGCGCACAGTCGAAGAAGTTGCAGCCTTGATGCCAAATGCCACTGTTTTTTCTATCTTAGATGCAAATAGTTCATTTTGGCAAATTCAGCTTGACAAGAAATCATCATTTCTCACTATGTTCAGTACTCTGTTTGGCAGGTACAGATTTTTGAGAATGCCATTTGGGATACATTCTGCAAGTGAAGTCTTTCAAAGTGCAGTGGAGCAACTTTGTTATGGGTATCCTTGTGATATTATAATCAACAACATACTAGTAAGAGGTCAAAACCTCAGACAAGTTCTGGAAAAGGCATGTCAAGTGAATCTTAAGTTCAGTCCATAGAAATGCACGTTCAGGTTACAAGAGGTTACTTATGTTGGTCATTTATTTACCAGTTCAGGCTTATGACCAGACCCTTGAAAACAAACAGCTATTCTCAAGATGCCAGATCTAGATGATGATCAAGCCCTGCAATGTTTTCTTGGCATAGTTAACTATCTAGACAAGTTCATTCCAAACTTGAGTCAACTATCAGCACCACTCAGAGAGCTGACACGTAAAGCTATATCATAGTCTTGGTTAGAGCAACACCAAAGAGCATTTGATATCCTGAAACAGAGAATTTCAAGTCCTCCAACTCTCAAATACTGAAAAATCAAAACCAGCGTAAACCAACGACCATAACACTGATAAAAGTCTAATATGCTGTAAGCACAAATTCCTCAGGAGTCGCTTGTGTAAAAACACAATTTTATTCCAAATGGTGATAAAAATAACCTCTGGTTAAGCGCTTTCATCTATATGTCAATGGACTTCATCAGAACATAAGCATTATTCAATTGAATCCTTAAATATCCACATTTTTGGCGCCAACAATTTCTAATGAACTAAAAGCCTGTACTTTTAAAGGTATACACATTAAAATCACAACCGTGAATATGTTAGGATGGTACAATACATTAATCAACTTTCCCGAGCCATACATACTATGTATAATAATGTAACTAATTATAATGGTAATGCTAAAAAATATAAACATAAGTTTAAATATTTTTTCATTTTAAAATTTGGATATGAAATTCCTAATACATTACTATATTGTGTTGTAAATACACGTCATAGTCACCATATATATCATTAAACTGTTAAAGAATTATTTGTAAGTAGTTTGTAAAACACAGTAGCATAAAAGCCTAAATCTTGAGTTGTAAAATAGGCTTAATAGTTATATAATCATCCAAACCTGGCTCACTAGATGCATCAGTTAACAGCTGCCATTTGACCTCTCTCTGCCCTAATATTGTCTTACTATTACCTCCCCGTACTCCCAAAGTTTATTTATTATTTTATTTTATTTTACATTTGTTAACCGGGCTAGTCTGGCTGGATACATGTCCATTTTCAGCTGAGGCCCGAGGAGAAAAGCTCCACTAGCATACTATAATTTTACAGTTTAAAAAGAAATCACTAATAAAAAAAAAAACAATCAAACAATAAAACAATCAAACAATGACTAAAAAAAAGAGCAAAGTACAATTGAATATACAGTATTACTGGGCTAGTCTGGCTCGATACATGTCTATTTTCTGCAGAGGGCTGAGGAGGAAAGCTCCACTATCATACTATAAACATTACAGTTGAAAAAAATCACTGCACAAAAGAAGAAACAAACATTGTGAAGAAAAAAGATACAATTTAATATATAGTGTTAACTATGAAAGCAGGTAGTGTAGCAGTTATCAGTCAGGGTTGGAGCATGGGCATAGCCAGTGATTTTGTAAATGATTTCTAATCTGTTTTTTGAAAAGGTGACATGAGCCTAGGGAGGTCAGTTCAGTGGGAAGTTTATTCCAATATGATCCGATAGTGTTTGCAAATAAAGAGTCACCTGCTTTATTATGAGATTTGAGAGTAGTTACTAGGAGCTTGTTGGCTGAGCGAAGTGTAGTAAGATTTTTATAAGGTTTGATAAGGTTGTTCAGTATGGGTGTGTTGGAGGGGTAATGTAGAATTTTAAAAGTCATGATTAATTGCTGTAGGAGTATTAGGTTTGGAAGTTCTAGCCAGTTGAGTTTCTTTAAGTTAAGACAGTGATGAGTACGGAATGGAGAGCCAGTTGCAAATCTGGCAATACTATGGTAGGCTAAATTAAGTTTCTGAAGGTTAGCTTTAGAAATGTTGATAAAGGAAGGAGAGGCATACAGTAGTGTAGAGATGAGGTGAGTTTGGGCAAGAGATACTCTGGATGTGGCAGTAAGAAAGGGCTTAAGTCTGTAGAGGGCACCTATCTTTTTATTTACTGTCTTGATAGTTAAATCAATGTGATAGTCAAAGTTTAGCTGATTGTCTATGGTGACACCTAGCAGTTTTGTGGAATAGTCAGGTTTAATGATAGTGCCATTGCAGGACACAATGGAAAAAGTGATTGGGGTGGATTTAAGGGTTGGGGTGAAAAGTAGAAGTTTGTTTTTTTGGGGATTTAGGAGGAGACAGATATGTTGAAACCATTTTTCTGCTGCTGTGAAAACCAATTGGGTAGAGGAGTGGAGTTCAACTGGGGATGGAGCAGAGCAGATGAGAGTAGAATCATCAGCATACTGTATACAAGTGGATGTAGGGAGGGAAGTGGGCAGGTTATTTATGAATATAGAGAAAAGTAGGGGACCTAAGATGGACCCTTGTGGGACGCCGATAGTAACTGGAAGTTGAGAGGATAGATGGCTGTCCCAAAGGACTGCTTGTTTTCTGTTTGTCAAGTATGAATCAAACCACTGTAGTGCTAGTGAGTCAATTGACAGGGATTCTAAAGTGTGGAGGAGAAGTTGATGGTTGACCATATCGAATGCTTTTGAGAGGTCTAAGAATAGTGCAGAGGAGAACAGGTTGTTGTTGCGATTTTTATTGATTGTGTCAGTGAAGGAGAGAAGGGCAGTAGAAGTACTGTGGTAGGGCCTAAAACCATGTTGTGAGTCTACAAGCAAGTTGTTATTCAAGAGATGATGTAAGAGTTGATGGTGTATGCAGCGTTCCATTATTTTGGATAGTGGAGATAGAAGGGCAATAGGCCGAAAATTGAAGAGTTCGTTAGAGTTACCTCCTTTATGGAGTGGAATGATATGGGAGATTTTCCAACAGGATGGGATTTTGGACTCAGTTATAGTTCTGTTTATTAAGATGGAGACTGGGTAAGCTAGTTCGGTTGCAGCTAGTTGAAGATATTCAGCTGGTAGCTTGTCGGCAGAAGGGGTGCAAGGTTTGAGTTTAGATAGTAATTTACGTATGTAGGTTGTGGAGACAGTATTAAACTTTAGCATGGTGGTGCTGTTTTGGGTAGGGGTAATTTGGAGGGATAGGGGGGGAGTCATGGTGTTTGCCAGAGAGGCGACTGTTTGAGAGAAGAAGTCATTGAAAGTGTTGGCTATTATGTCAGGTTGGGTTTGAGCTAGGCTAGCTGGGGTAGGTGTTTTGGTGTTCCCTGGATGGAGTAGTTTGTTTATTCCTGACCAAAATTGTTTAGGGTTTTGGTTTTGTTGATATTTAAAGTGATAGTTTTTTTTATCCAGATAGATAAGTTTCTTTGTCGTGTTTCTTAGGTGTTTGAAGTTTTGGTGGTCAGTGGGGTTTTTTGTGGACCTCCATTTAGTCCATAATTTATTTCTAGCTCGCATATTTTGTTTAGTAGTTTTGGAGAGCCATGGGGCTGCCTTGGAGCTTAGTCTAATTAAGCGGGGTGGGGCATGATGGTGAAGAATTTGTAGGAAGGTATTGTTGAAATGGGTTACTGCTTCGTCTATTGGGAGGTATTTTAGAGTTGACCAGTCATATTCTTTGAGTTCATTTTGAAAGGATGCTAGGTTAAAATCTGTTTTGTTGTGTATGGTACGATAGGTAGCTTGCTTGGGATTGTTGTATTTTTGTTTAGTGATAAAGGTCAGGAGATGGTCGCTGATATTGTCGGGGAGTATTCCTGTTTTATAGGAAAGGGGATTGTTGTTAATTAGTATCCAATCTAGAATGGTTTGTTTGTGGGTTGATTTGTGTATTCTAGTAGGGGAGTTAATGGTTTGATGAAAGTTAAAGAGATTAAGGTGAATGGAGGGTTTGGGAGATATGCAGGAGTTCCAGTCAATATTGAAGTCCCCTAAGATTATGGTTTCCTGAGGAAAACTACTGGAGACCCAGCCTAGGATATTTTCTAGTGTGTTAATGTTATTACCTGGAGGGATGTAGGAACATATGATATATATAGCCTTGGTTTTATTAACTTGGAGTTTGGCACAGAGTATTTCAGCATTAGCTGGGGAGGGGGGCAAGGAGTCAATTAAGGCTACCTGTAGTTGGGATTTGTATAAAAGGGCCACTCCCCCACCCTTTTTATAAAGACGATCTTGCCTTAAGGTGCTATAACCTGGGGGAGTAAATTCGTTGTCTTTGGTACTAGGTTTAAGCCAAGTTTCAGTGAGACAGAGAATATCAAAGGCATAGAAATCAATTAAGGCATGGAGTTGTGTGATTTTATTGTTGATGCTACGAATATTTAGGTGAGAAATACAGAGGGAGTCAGAGGAGAAAGGTGAACTAGAACAGTTAGCAGTTAGGTTTGATGGGGTGTGGCTCATGAGAGTATTGGGACCAGGGTTGGGGTGGATGTCACCATGTATCAATAAAAGTGTTTGTGGGACTTGAAATACTTTTAGGTTTTTGCAGGGTATTAAATAAAACCGTTTAGAGGTTTGGAATCTATAGTGGTGTACTTTATGGTAGAGAGGGGGAAGGTAGGGATAGGTTGATAGTATATTAATATGATTTTGGTCAGGTAGAGGAAGTGTGGATGTGGTGTGTTTGGCTATAACAGGAGGTTGGCTAAGCATAAGATATTCATAGGAGGTAAGAGTATAGTAGTAGAGAAGGATGTTAAGAAGTAGAAGTGAAAATATTGAGTTAAGGTTTAAAGGCATGCTACTAGTGAGATGAGGTTAGCAAGTATAGGACTGTGTGGTATGAACAGTAGAGTGAGGTGAGGCAGTTTGATAAAAATGTGGAGAGAGGGTGTGGTTGTAGGACTTGGAGTATGGTGTTGATTAGGTGATGTGAACAGGAAATGAGATAGGTGGTTAGTTATTTGGGGGAGTGTCTAAGCAAGAATAAAGGTAGGGCCCCTGGGGGTGGGTGGGAATTGGGGGTAGGGTGGGGAGCGGAGTGAGCGTAGCGAACGGAGCGGGGAAGAGCAAAAGACACAAGAGAGAGAAGTCCAGCAGGAAAACAGTCAGAGAAAGGGAGAAACAAACAGGTAAGTCAGTGAGTTAGAGAAAACAAAATATGAGTAATTTCTGTAATGAGTAGAGGTAAAAGTGCAGAGGATATAGAGTGAGAGGAAAACAGGTAAGGTAAAAGAGGTTAGGTTAGAAAGCAGATCAGGAAGAAGCTTTCAATAAGAAAGTGTAATGGAGGCAGAAGATAAGCAGGGGTGGAAGAAATGGAGAGCACAGGAGAACTATGATAGTGGTGCCCCTTTGTGGTAGGATGTATGGTTACAGGAACAGGCAGTATAGCAGAGGACTAGGTACGAAAGGGGGAGGGGGGAAGGAGAGTAGTATGCTAACAAATAAGGATAGTTGAGGTAGATAAAGATAAATTTAAAATGGAGGTATCTAATGTGGAAGGGGGAAAAAGTAGGCTGCAGGAGGTACAGGAGGGTTGCTTAACCCGTGGTACACAAATAGAGTAAGTCTGCTCTAGCAAGGAAACATAACATACTTATAATCACAAAATAAGTCGGTGCCTCTTGATAGTGTAAGTTATGGGCTCAGGTCTGAAGTTCTTTTAATCCCAGAGGGAAGGAAGGCTGGAAAGGGACTTTGCTTGAGTCTCACAGTTGACCACTTTATAATCACAAAATAAGTCGGTGCCTCTTGATAGTGTAAGTTATGGGCTCAGGTCTGAAGTTCTTTTAATCCCAGAGGGAAGGAAGGCTGGAAAGGGACTTTGCTTGAGTCTCACAGTTGACCACTTTATAATCACAAAATAAGTCGGTGCCTCCTGATAGTGTAAGTTATGGGCTCAGGTCAGAAGTTCTTTTAATCCCAGAGGGAAGGAAGGCTGGAAAGGGACTTTGCTTGAGTCTCACAGTTGACCACTTTATAATCACAAAATAAGTCGGTGCCTCTTGATAGTGTAAGTTATGGGCTCAGGTCTGAAGTTCTTTTAATCCCAGAGGGAAGGAAGGCTGGAAAGGGACTTTGCTTGAGTCTCACAGTTGACCACTTTATAATCACAAAATAAATCGGTGCCTCTTGATAGTGTAAGTTATGGGCTCAGGTCTGAAGTTCTTTTAATCCCAGAGGGAAGGAAGGCTGGAAAGGGACTTTGCTTGAGTCTCACAGTTGACCACTCTGTAATATCCAAGTGTGTAGTCTAAACAAGCCCTATTAATTCTTCTAGTAGCCATCTCCTACAAGGTTCACTCCTTCATCAAATGACTTGTACAGAATCTCGCAGTCAACCTTTTATTATGGCTGTGAGTTCCACAACTGAGGTGAATTCTGTACAAAGTCTTTTCTGTACAAAGTAACTTGTTCCACTATGGCAAATGTAAATGTGTGTGAGTCCCCATGCCTGTCTATATGTCTGTATAAGGCTTTATTTTTATCTTTCCGCCTTATGCAATAGAGGTGATCATAAATTCTTCTTTTGAAGAACCTCTCTGTTTTTCCTGTGTAGAAGCTAGGACATGTCATACACTTGGCTAAATATATGATGTTCCTGGAGTTGCAGTTCCCATGTTGAAGTGTAATTTTGGTTTTATTAATGTTGTCTAGCGTGACACCATCTACTTCCCAAATTGAACTACACTGACTGCAACTCCCACCATGTCTTGTACTTTTGTTCTGCTTCTTCACCATCCTACTAATACTACCTCTTTCAAGTAGAGACTTTAAATTACAACCCATCTTGTATACAAATACTGGATGATCTCCAACTATATCACACATTCTTTTATCAACCTTAAACACATTCCAGTTTCTACTAAGAATTTGTTTCATGGGTTGGGAGGGTGGCCTAATGGTTAAGATGTTTGACTTACAAATACGAGATGCAGGGTTTGAGTCTCACAAGGGATAATTGGCTAGGCTTAAAATGGCTCGCAAGAACAGTCAGCCTAGTACTAATCTATGAACCTATGAACCTATATCACAGGCTTAAGAATTATATTCCAAAACACATGCCCTCTTGTATTGAACTTCATTGCAATAACTACTCTCCTTGTTGTTCTTGAATTCAGTCCCTAAAATGGGTGGATATTTTTTACCCCATTCTCCTATTACATACCCACTAACTTCCTTCAACAAGTGCATGGGATAACCCCTAGATCTAAATATGGAGGTGATAAGGTCTAGCTCTTCTATCATTTCATGGTAACTAGACGTCATTCTTACCACCCTTATACATTGTCACTTGAATATGTTCTTCAACATTTTCCTGGGGTGGGTGCTAGTGAATTCCAAATAACTGTTGGAAAAGATGTTCTTTCTGTATATACGTGAAGTGAACCCACTAGGAGTGCTGGAAATGTAGGGGTCCAAATATGCTGTACCATCCAGACTCCAAGAATGGGTAAATTTCAAAATACTGCTAGTACCATTCAAGTATGAAATTAATTTGTCTATCATATAACTGGGACCATCCCATAAAATAAAGATGTCATCCAAAAATCTTGTGTAATATCTGATGTATTGAAAGTAATTACACTTACCAAATGGGTAGATTCCCAGTCCAGCATAACCAGGTTGGCATAAATGGGGGCACACGCAGCCCCCATTGCCACCCCTCTGGTTTGTTAATAATAGTCTCATTCAAAAAAGATGTAGTTGTGGTCAAGTACTATAGACATAAGTTCCATAATCATATTAATCTGATCCCAATTTAGGTCTGAATACTGTCTGATACTATTACAAAATGCTTCCAATCCAGGTACTTTTGGAATACATGAAAATAAATCTATTACATCAACAGTGATGTATATCAGTCCCTTCCTCCACACTCCTGATGTAAGATTACTTAAAAATATCCAGGAATCCTTAATTAAGTGTGGGATCTTAGCATATATATGTTTTAACCATTTATCAGTGGTGGTACCCAAAGGAAATGTTTTAGAATAACTGCCCAACACAATAGGATGGAATGGTGGATCCGTAATACTTTTACGTACTTTGGGGATTTCCACTATTGTAGCCATTAAGGGATATTCGACCCTTAAGAAATTGTATATATCACTAGATATGCGATTGTCTAGCAAAAACTCTTCAAGGTACATATGTATATATCTATATCCAATGTTAATTTAATTGATGGACACTGTCTCATAATTTCCAGAGTCATGTAAAATCTTAAACATCTTGTTGATATAATCCATATGATCACAAAGCACTACTCCCCCTCCCTTGTCCAGTTTCATAATTCTAATGTTGAGATCTGTTCTAACCTATTCTAATGTCTTTATCTCTTCCATCGATAAGTTACTAGAAAATTTTTTATGTCTTACATCATTCTGTAACTTATAGATCTCCTTAGTAACTAATTTCTCATATAAAGCCACACTAGGGTGGGTAGGTGGTATATAAGTGCTTCTTTTCCTTAAACCATCATTGCTACTTGATGTAGTCTTATTTTGAAAAATAAGAACCAAGTTGATCTTCCTTAAAAATAATTTAATCTCTGTTAGACAGTCTTCCACCCAAAATTTCCCCTTTGGTATATATTTCATACCTTTGGAAAATAATCCAAAATGGCTTTTATTCATAGCCATACTTGTATAGTTATAAATGTTAAAATTATCTAAACTATATACTATATCATCAGATGTTGTAATAGTGGGTTCATCCAAACACTCTACCTGTTCTAATATCTCGTGTCCACTTTCCAGTTCTGAACTGTATTCTGTCCCTTTCCCCAAGGTTGTCTGTTCCCTTTCCATCTCCTGTCCTTCTTCCATCCTATTTTCTGTTGTTGTTTCCAGTCCCTGTGAAAATGTGAATTATTATAGCTAGCTTGTGCTTCATGATCATATCTGCTACCCATGTCTCTGTCATCACTCTTATACCCCTTATTCCCTTCATCCTTCCATGGATAGACTGAATTCTAGTCTAGTCAGAGAGCTGACACATAAAGCTGTATCATAGTCTTGGTTAGAGCAACACTAAAGAGCATTTGATATCCTGAAACAGAGAATTTCAAGTCCACCAACTCTCAAATACTGTGATGTTCACAAGCCAGTTAATCTTTTATGTGATGCTTTGAAATTTGGTCTTGGTGCAGTCTTTCTACAAGAGGATCAACCTGTTGCCTATCCACCAAGAACTCTTACCCAAACTGAAATTCAGTATGCCCAAATCAAGAAAGAGCTTTTGGCAATTGTGTTTGCATGTTCAAAGTTCCATGATTATGTTTATGGTAGAACTATTCGGATCGAAACAGACCACCAACCTCCAGTCACTATCTTGAGAAAGCCTATGCATTCAGTTCCAGCCAGACTGCAACACATGATGCTGAGATTGCAAATGTATAATTTCACTCTTGTCTACAAGAAAGGCAAACTTCTTTATCTTGCTGCTACATTATCCAGATTGCCCAGAAATACCACAGAACAGCATGAAAATGAGAACCTTGATTTTGAAGTCATGGAAGTTAGAAATTTTTCTTCCACGTGTCTTGATGAGCTGAGAGATCACAAAGCCATAGATCCAGTTTTACAAAGGCTTAACCACTTTATCAATCAAGGATGGCCATCAAAGCAATCTAGTTTGCTTCAAGAAGTGCAACCTTATTTTCCATGCAGAGATGAGATTTTGTCTGAGAAAGGTATCATTATGAAAGGTTCAAAAGTAATTGTTCCAAAGTCCTTGCAACAAGAGTACATTACTGTCACACTCCCAGCCCAGCTATCTGGAATTTTGTAAATAATTCTATGTCATTTGTGAATGTTGATATGATTTATACATAAGTGTATGTTATGTACTGATCTAAGATGTATCCACAGTGTACCCTGCTGGAACATCGAAGATTAACCTGCAAAACTTAAGAATAGTTGAGGTTAAATTACTTTATAGCTGGGCCATAAACAACAGATGCTATCTCAGTTTCAGTTCAGTAGCCAATACAATGTCTAGAGTTAGAAGTTTTCGGTATTGTTTTGGAAAGAAATAATTACTAGGTTTGAGATATGGAGGTGATTTATTGCTTTACGACTTCTTAGCAGATGCAATGATCCGAGAGATATGTATTTCTCATACAGAGATATTCAATTCTGTTAGTTTCTGTTTAGCCTGGGAACTGAAGTTAGGTGACAAAGAATGATGTTATCCAAGCTGGTAGAGCAGTAATGTTTGATATTAATTTAAGAACTCTCTCAGAGAGAGACTGCATTTTGTATTTTGTCTTGGAACTTCCACTCATCATCACTATCTGCACTTGCCTTGCTAGTGGTAACTAGGGTACAGTAATTTCTTTTAGATATAGTTAGGAATATAGTAAAGATTAGTTTAGATGTTTTCTGTATTTATTTGAGACTGTCCTGCAATGTTGTTTTAAAATATTTCCTGTGATGTTGAACTCTGAAGTAACTGTGTTTTTGTACTGAGTATTATCTTGTTCTTTTATTATTTATTATTAAATATATTTAAACCTTGTAATTGTGGCTAGTTTGTTTAGAGATATTTAAGCTTTGAGAGTACTGGCATATCTACTTGGTGACACTGTATAGGCCACTCCTAAATAGCCTTGCAAGTCATGGTCAAAACTACCATTTGGATAATAGTAACATGACACAGTAGGATTTGACACCATTTGTAAGGGCCTAAAGTAGCTGATAAGGGGTTCTGGTGGCAGTGATCACTACTTTATAGTCTGTGCAGAAGGGGGCATAACTAGTAAACCTCTGCCAGCCTTCCCCAGGTTTGTGTGTGTGTGTGTGTGTGTGTGTGTGTGTGTGTGTGTGTGTGTGTGTGTGTGTGTGTGTGTGTGTGTGTGTGTGTGTGTGTGTAAAACAAATCTCAAAGTGTGTGCGTCAGCTACTTGGGCAGGGACATGAAGCACTGGTTGGACAGAGACAGTATTGGAGGACTTGGCTTGGAACCCTGGCTAAGGACTCAACTCTTACAGCTGTGCCAGTGAGGAGTCTTACTGGGGATCTTTAAAAGAGGGAGAAACCAGCCCCAGGCTGACTGTGGTCTCTTTGTGCTCTTAAGTGAAATTGCACTTTACTGTGTGTGTACTTGTCATCTTCCCAATGTGTACGCCCCCTAGTTGTTGATAGTGGTGAAGACTGAGGCTCCTTGATTACTGGGCTAGTATTGGGGCATCACATATTAAATGGTGGACAGTGGTGGGATATCCACATCACATATTAATTGGTTGACAGTGGTGAGATACCCACATCAAATATTAATTAGCTTGCAGTGGTGTGGATATTGAATTCCTGTAGCTTGTGTACAGTGGTCACCGAAGGTGTTTGTACTCTCAATCAGCCACACAGTGAACATTCAGAATTTCACATCACAACTGTTTTATTTTTTTTTTGTTAGCTTAGTTAGTCAGGGAGAGCAGGCAAGCATGTCAGCAGAGGAGTATGTCAAGTTGACAAAGCCATTTGGCTGTGATATGCCAGGCTAAAGGGATGATGCATGCCAGCTTGACTAAGGCAGACATGCTTGTAGCTTTTGGCATAGCTGCGTCACAGACCAGCGATCAGGAGGACAACCAGGCTGGGCTTGGAGATGTACATCTCTCAGAAAATAGACAGCTCAACCTTTCCATAAAGGACTTAAAATCCATCTGGAGTTAAAGAGACTTGAGCTGGAGGCCAAACATTTGCAAATAGAAGCAACGGAGAGACTGAGATGTCTAGATGCTGAGGAAAATGAGAAACTTTGATGTCTAGAGGCTGTGGAGGAGAGGCAGAAGCAACATGAAAAGGAGATGCTGACTCTTCAGGAGAGTCATGGAGGTAATGAGGAAGGGAGTAACTGTACCCCAGAAGCAACAAAGGTCAGTAAATGTCTTCCATAATTTGCAGAGGGTGATAATTTTGATATGTTTGAAAGGGTATGTAAACACTATAATGTTGACCAAGGGCTCTGGGTACGGTTCTTAACCCCTTACTCCATGGTAAAGCTGTAACTGCTATTTCTAAATTGTCTGATACTGATTGCTTAAATTATAATACAGTCAAAATGTGTTTGTTAGAATGTTAACACCTGAAGCTTATAGAAAAAAGTTTCGTGAGCATAGACGCAAGGCAGATGAAAGTGTGTGTGGACATATTGCTGAACTAAGCACCTATTTTCATAGGTGGGTGAGTGGATATCAGGTCAGCGCTTTTGAAGGGCTGGCAGACCTTTTGGTGAGGGGAACAAGCCCTTACCACTTAGCCTGAGGACATGAGAATCTGGTTAGCTGATAAGCAATGCAATAGTCCAGAGGAGTTGGGGAAGAAGAGAGAATTATACCTAACAAGCAGGGCATCACTGCACAGGAAATGGATACCCAGTGCTGCTCATGGGTCTAAGCAAAGCCATAGTGGACACCCTAGACTTCCCCAACAGAGTCCACCAGTAGCAGGGCAAGCCACTCATCCAGGTACATGTCCAGAACCAAGGGTTAAATATTTTAAATGCAACCAGTGGGGCCATGTAGCATATAGATGTCCACAAAGGCAAGGTGGGGAACAAAAGGTGGTAGAGCCAGTAAGTGGGAATGACAGAATTCCATCAGTAAATTGTCTGGAGACAACAAGGGTACCAAACTACCACAAGAGGTTATATCCTATCTTAGTAAATGGGAAAGAGGTCATTGCTAAAAAAGACATAGCCTCTGACCTATCCATTGTGAAGCCTTCAATGGTTAAAGAGGAGCACTACTTCCTTGGGCAGTCTACTCCAATCAGAGCTTTAGGAGAGACCCCATTCCAAATATCTTTGACTAGGATTCACCTTGACTGGGAGGGAGGAAAAGGAAGCCAGCAAATAGTTGTGTTTGAAGATATCACTGCAGATGCCCTGATAGGAAATGATTTTGATAATGCAGTACCATGTGTGCATGCAGTTACATGCATTCAGGCTTGGAGACTAGCATGTAGATCTGGTAGCCTAGGGGAGACCCAGACAGACTGCACACTTGCAGCCAGGACTGGTGAGGTGGTTACTTCAGGGAGGGAACTACCCTGTAGCAGTGAGTCTCAAGGTGAACCACAACTGCTTGTATGTATGTTCCCTTGGACAGAGTGACTGCAAGAGCAGAGGTGAGTAGTAGTACCCAGGCTGACAGTGAGGCACCACCGTCAGAGGATGCCAGACTTAATGTGGAAAGAAAGCTGAGAAGGGTTACTAAGAGAGAGTTGAGATGGGCTCAGCTCTCAGACCCTACATTACAAGGCCTGAGGGAGGTAGCTAGTGAGGCACCTGATTCTCAACGGAAGGGGGAATCCAAATACTGAGATAAGGGGTTACTGTACAGAGAATGGACCCTGAGGGAGGGCTAGAAGGTGAGAGAATACAGCAGTTGGTAGTGCTCACAGCCTACCATCTGGCACTTCTAGCGATAGCCCATGCTATTCCCTTTGCAGGTCATATGAGCATAAAATGTACAAAGAGACGTATTATGCAGAACTTTTATTGGCCTGGGATTTCCAGAGATGTAACAGGGTACTGCAGGACCTGTTAGCAGTGCCAAAAGGTAGGCAAGGCAGGAGACAAGGTTAAAGCTCTTTGATGCCTTTGCTTGTGATCGAGAAGCCATTTCAGAGGGTAGCTATGGATATTGTGGGGCCTCTGAGTACCCCAAGATTCACAGGGAAACAGTATATCCTTGTGTTAGTAGATTATGCTACCAGATACCCTGAGGTGGTGGCTCTATCCTCCATTGAGGCAGAACAGGTGGCAAATTCTTTGTTAGAGATTTTCAGCAGGGTAGGTTTCCCAAAATAAATGCTGACTGACAGAGGTGCCAATTTCACATCAGACCTGCTGATTGTCTGTGGAAGTACTGTGGGGGTGAAGCAGTTAAAGACCACCCCTACCATCTCCATACTAATGGTCTTGTTGAGAGGTTAAAGTCTACACTCAAGATGATGCTACATGCATTTGCAGACCAGTTTAAGAGGGAGTGGGACAAATATTTATACACTATATATTATAGGTTTTTACCCTTTGAGTTGCTGTATGGGCATTGGGTGAGGGAACCTCTAAATTTGATTCAAGATGAGTGGGAGGGTGAGTGCGAATCCCACAAGGAGCCTGTTGTGGCATATGTCTTAAACCTCAGGACAAGGCTCATGGAACTCAAGGGCTTGGCCCAAGAGAACCTGGCAGACACCCAACAGCAGCAACAGGTCTAGTATGAAAGGAATGTTCAAGCTAGAGAGTATGCTGTAGGACAGTAGGCAATGGTTCTCATTCCTGTCAGATGCAACAAGCTGCAGGCAGCTTGGGAGGGACCCTACTAGGAAGGACAGTAATGTTAACTACATGGTAAAACTTCTAGGCAGGAGTCAGGGGCACAAATTGTACCATGTCAACATGATGAAACCTTAACATGATAGGGAGGGCCTTGTGCTGAGTATTTGCAGTGGATGACAGAAGGAGTCTGAGGGGGATCTGGTGACTGATCTCCTCAGTTTGGCTCAGACTGATACCTCACTGGAAGGGGTGGCAATGTCCCAGCAGGTATCCCCTATCCAGGTTCGAGAAATCTGAACATTGTTACAGGAGTTTGGGGATATGTTCACTGGGAAACCAGGGTGTACCCACCTGGTACAACACCATGTGGATAAAGGACCCCAAAGGCCTATTAAACAGGCCCCTTATAGGGTGCCTGAGACAGTCAAACAGACTCTGAGGGAGGAGATACAGGAAAAGTTGGAACTAGGGGTAATGCAGGAGTCCAGCAGTTCCTGGCCATCCCCAGTGGTGCTGGTACCAAAGAAGGATGGCAGCACCAGGTTCTGTGTGGACTAGAGGAAATTAAGAATCAGATGCTTACACCATGCCTAGGACAGATGAAGCCCTAGAATAGCTGGGTGGGGCAAAGTATCTTACCACTATTGATCTTACCAAGGATTACTGGCAGGTGCCCTTGACTCCCAGTACTAGAAGAGAGGTCAGGCTTTGTGACTCCTTTTGGCTTGTATGAGTTCATGAAGATGCCCTTTGGAATTAAAAATGCCCCAGTGACTTTCCAGAGGCTGGTAGATTGTATCCTAGCAGGAGCAGGAAATTTTGCCCTTGCTTACCTAAATGATATTGCTGTCTACAGCCATTCCTGGCAAGTGAACCTTCAGTATGTTAGGGAGATGCTGGGTAGGCTACAGAGGCAAGGGTTGACCATTAAGCCCAGCAAATGTCAGTTGCATATGGCAGAAGTCTTCTACCTGGGACATAGAGTGGGGCAGAGGTAAGATCAGGCCAGAACTGGCCAAAGTGGAAGCCATTCAGGCATGGCCTGGCCCTGTTACCAGAAAGCAGGTGAGGACATTCTTAGGGACAGCAGGGTATGACAGAAAGTTTGCCCCCAATTATAGTTCCATAGCTGCTCCCTTCACAGGTCCAACAAGGAAAAACAGGCCAAATAAGGTGTGGATCCCAGCATGTGAGCAGGCATTCAAGAAGCTTAAAGGAGCTTTGGGAGGACCCCCTGTGTTAGCCAGTCCAGATTACAGCAAATAATTTGTTACACAGGTGGATGCTTCAAACCATGGGATGGGGGCTGTACTTAGCCACGTTTGCTCAGAGGGAGAAATTCACCCAGTGGTATATCTCAGTCATAGGCTCCAACCCAGGGAGGAATGCTATGCAACTGTAGAAAAGGAATGCCTAGCCATAATGTGGGCACTGCAGAAACATCAGCCTTATCTGTATGGAAGGAAATTCACTGTAGTTACAGACCACAATCCCTTAACATGGCTACATTGAGCGAGCCAGCAAAATGCCAAATTACTAAGGTGGAGCCTAGGGTTGCAAGCATATGATATGACAGTACAGCACCACAGTGGGGTTAACAGTGCCAATGCAGATGGGCTGTCAAGACAGGGAATGGGGTAGGGTATTCCCAGATAGGCTTAACCCTCTCAATCAATGTTTCTCAAGGGGTACTTGAAAAACTAGCTTGAGTTTTTTTTGGGGGGGGGGTGAGAAATGTCAAACTGCCAGCCTATCTATCTAGAATTTTGTAAATAATTCTTTGTCATTTGTGAATATTGATATGATTTATACAGACGTGTATGTTATGTACTGAGCTAAGATGTATCCATAGTGTACCCTGCTGGAACATAGAAGATTAACCTGCAAAATTTAAGAATAGTTGAAGTTAAGTTACTTTATAGCTGGGCCATAAACAAAAGGCTGTTTGGCAGAGGCACTACAAGGTTATACTGTGAGATTATATTGATTTTTTTGTGCTGTTCCAGGTATATGCAATTGTGATTTTGTCATAATACCAACTGCTATTTCAGTTCATTGGTCTACTAATTTGTGGATTTTCTTTATTGATGCTGCTTATCAAATTCTACAGTTGCTGAATAAGTAGAGTTCCTGGCATTTTGCGGTCTTTAGAAAATATGTTATCTCTCAGTTTCAGTTCAGTAGCAGACACAATGTCTAGAACTAGATGTTTTTGGTATTGTCTTAGAAAGAAATAATTACTAGGTTTGAGATGTGGAGGTCCTTTATTGCTTTATAACTTCCTAGCAGATGCAAATGTCTGTGAGATATGTATTTCTCACACAGATATGTTAAATTCTGTTAGTTTCTGTAAAGCCTGGGAACTGAAGTCAGGTGACAAAGAGTGATGTCATCCAAGCTGGCCCAGCATAATGTTTGATATTAATTTAAGAACTCTCTCAGAGAGAGACTATGCATTTTGTATTTTGCCTTGGACCTAGCAAGAACTTCCACTCATCATCACTATCTGTACTTCCCTTGCTAATAGTAAGTAACTAGGGTACGGTAATTTCTTTTAGATATAGTTAGGAATATAGTAAAGATATGTTTAGATGTTTTCTGCATTTATTTGAGACTGTCCTGCAATGTTGTTTTAAAACATGTATTTATTTTTTTATTTTTATTTTACATTTGTTAACCTGGAAAGTCTGACTTGGAATGAGCCAATTTTCAGCAGAGGCCTGGCGAGAAACACTCCAGACGTATGTCTTTGTACATGAGAGGAAACCGGAGCACCCAGATGAAACCCACACAAATGCAGGGAGGACATGCAGACTCCGCACAGAAGGCACCCCAGCCGAGAATCAAACCAGAGAACCTCTTGCTGTGAAGTGAGAATGCTACCTCTGCACCACTGAACTGCTGCACCACTGAACCGTTGCACTACTGCACAATTTCATGTGATTTTGAACTCTGAAGTAACTGTGTTTGTGTAATGAGTATTGTCTTGTTCTTTTATTATTTATTATTAAATATATTTAAACCTTTTAATTGTGGCTGGTTTGTTTAGAGACATTTAAGCTCTTAGGGTACTTGCATATCTATTTGGTGACACTGTATAGGCCACTCCTAAATAGCCTTGCAAGTCTTGGTCAAAACTACCATTTGGATAATAGTAGCATTAAACAGTAGGATTGGACATCTTTTGTAAGGGCCTATTGTAGCTGATAAGGGTTTCTGGTGGCAGTGATAACTACCTTAAAGTCTGGGCAGAAGGGGGCATAGCTAGTAAACCTCTGCCAGCCTTCCTCAGGTGTGTGTGTGTGTGTGTGTATGTGTGTGTGTGTGTGTGTGTGTGTGTGTATATGTGTAAAACAAATCTCAATGTGTGTGTGTGTCAGCTACTTGGGTGGGGACATGAAACACTGGTTGGACAGAGAGTGCTTGAGGACTTGGCTTGGAACCATGGCTAAGGACTCAACTCTATAGCTGTGCTAGTGGGGAGTCTTATTGGGGATCTGGAGAAAGAGGGAGAAACCAGCTCCAGGCTGACTGTGGTCTCTGTATGCTCTGAAGGGAAATTGTAGTTTACTGTCTGTGTACTTGTCATTCTCCCAATGTGTACGTCCCCTAGCTGTTGCTAGTGGTGAGGATTGAGGCTCCTTAATTACTGGGACAGTGCTGGGGCTTCACAATTACTATCTTGCATTGTGGTCACCAAGGAACCAACTCTACTAAAAGAAGGGTGAGACGACTAGTATTTTGGCCTTCTATGTCACCAGACATTGAGAGAGCACTTTCATCTTGTTCAGTGTGTAATAGTACAAAGCCACATCAACAGAAGGAACCACTTCAGCTAAAACAAATTCCTGAACTACCTTGGTCGACAGTAGCCACTGACATCTTAAAGTGGAATGGTCAGCATTATTTGGTGTTAGTAGACTCTTACTCCAGTTGCTTCAGGTGTGACCTACTTCCCAACCTAGTATCCAGTACTGTCATTACTAAAATGAAGCATAATTTTGCAGTACATGGTAGTCCGCACAAAGTTATTTCTGACAGTGGCACACAGTTTACAAACCAACTGTTCAAAAGCTTTGCTGAAGAATGGGACTTTACTCATGCCATGAGTAGCCCTGAGTACCTGCTGTCAAATGGCTTGGCAGAACGTGCAGTTCAAAGTGCAAAACAGTTACTTGAGAAGTCAAAATGAGATAATAGTGATGTCTTCCTGAATCTCTTGAATCTCAGAAATGTTCCTTGTGATAAATATCTTGGTTCACCTGCTCAGAGACTTCTGTCAATACAAATCAGAACCACATTACCAATCAGTAGTCAATTGTTTGTTCTATGTGTTAAAAACAACAGGTCAGTGAAAGCCAATCTGTTGAAGAAGTGCTTAACCCAGACGTCCTACTACTATAAGACCAGTAAACCACTCAATCTATTACAAGAAGGAGAAGTGGTAAGGATGCAAATGTCCAAAGGTTATGATCAGATTGGTGTCATGAAGAATATTTACCCAAAGCCAAGATCATGCATTGTGGAATCATAAGGAACAAACCTTAGGCAGAATTGGAGACATTTAAGACCGGTATACGAGCCTATACCACATCACATAGCCTGTGAGATAGACTCTTTATCTCAGAGTGAGTTGTCCGGTGTTCCAATACCAGAGGAAGTTCCAGAGGATATTCCCATTCCTGTGATAAATCCAGAAGTTCCTGATATGAGTTGTTCACTGAAGACTGCTCCTGTTGCTAAATTCAGTTCAGATTGTTATGTTATGAGATTTGGTCGTATCTCTAAACCATGTAGCAGATACATGGCAACTTGGACATTAACATTGTGTTTTATTTCTAATGTATATAGTAATGCATGTCTAACTCTAATATTGTTTTAACAAAGGGCAATCTTTTAAAAGAGAGGATGTAGATCAATGTGTGTGTGTGTTTGTGTTTGTGTGTGTGTGTGTGTGTGTGTGTGTGTGTGTGTGTGTGTGTGTGTGTGTGTGTGTGTGTGTGTGTGTGTGTGTGTGTGTGTGTGTATATACATCTTTAAGAAGCTATCCAAGGGCTTGCACAAGTGTATAAATACTGAGCATTTGCAAGCTAGACTGCCATTTTGTAGTAAGCCATTGAGATGTAAGCATACATGTATGTAAGGTCTGTCTGTTAATCAGTTTGTTTTTATTTTATGATACTGCTATCCATCCTGATGTGTTTCTATATATTAAAGCATATAGATGAAACACCCCAAGTGCTTGTCATCTGTGTCAGAGAGGGAAGAGTGGCAGAAAGTAAGATAGTGAATGAGCAATTCAGATTCAAATCAGGATGCAGCACAACTGACCTGATGTTTGCAGTGAAACAGATACTTGAGAAGAAGCTAGAAATGAGGAAAGATTCCAAATGGGTATTCCGAGACTTGGAGAAGGCATATTACAAGGTCCCAAGAAATCTGAGTTGGGCAGTCCTGTGGTGGTTTCATGCTCCAGAAACAATGGCAGAACTAGACCAATTTATATACAAGAACCCAATGACTCAAGTAAGAACGGTGTTTAGTCTTACAGAGGGTTTTCCATTGGGAGGGGTGTGCATCAGGGGTCAGCTCTGAGCCCACTGCTGTTCATGCTTAATGATGGACTACATTAGCAAACAGGTCAAAGAGGACAGATAAGCAAAGTTGCTGTATGCAGATGATGTGGCATTACTGGCAGACTCTGAGCAAGAACATCAGCAAAGGGTAGTGGAATGGAATGCAAAACTGAAGGCACATGCGATGAAACTGAGTACAGATAAGAAAATTGAACTGGCAGCAAATAGGGGAAATCAGAAGAAGCTGAGAATTGAGATAAAAGGGAAAATAGTGGAACAGGTTAACAGCTTCAAATATTTGGGAGAGGTGGTTGAGGAGAAGGGAAGTCTTAATGATGAAGGCAAAGCAAGAATCAGAGAGGCTGCAGCCAACTGGCACAGAGTGTCTGGGGTGGTGTATGACAGAAAAATGCCAAAGAAGCTTAAAAATATGGTGTACAAAACAATGGTGTGACCAGTACTATTGTATGGTACTGAAACCTGGCCAGTAAAGGCTGAGTATTTGAAGAAGCTAGAGATGATGGAGATAAAGTGCTGAGATGGTTGATAGGATGCACACTGTGAAACGGGTGAAGGAATGAAGACATAAGAGCAGAAGCCAAAGTAGCTTCACTTAAAGAAAAAATCAAAGACAACAGATTACAGAGGTTCAGGTACATGTGCAGGAAAGCAGAAGACAATCTGGTGAAGAAGATTTGGGGCAGACAGGAAGAAAGCAAGAGGAAACAAGGGCATCCAGCAAAGGGCTGGATGGACTGGGTGAGAGAAGACCTACAACAGTTAAACATGACAAAGTAGGAGAGTGGCATTGAAAAGGGAGAAATGGCGGCAAGTGAGATGACACCCTGATCCCATGTAGAAAATGTGAAAAAAGGGAGTTGATGAGGATGATGATGATGATTTCTCAAAGGTACCTTTTTATTCTGAGCCGCTGTTAAAGATCCTACTCCTCCATGGGATTTAACAATACTTCTTCAAACCCTGATTCAGTCCCTCCATGAACCAGCTGACAAACTGGACTTAAAAGTTTCAGTCTTTGAAATTTATTTTCTAGTTGCGATCACATCGGATAGATGGGTATCAGAACTCCAGGCTCTGTCTTCTAAGCCACCATAGTGGATCTTTCCCAAGGACAGAGTATCTCTCCATACTATTCCTTCTTTTCTATCTAAGGTGGCTTCAGAAACAGCTATAAATCAGTCCATCAACCTTCCTGTTTTCTTTCTAAATTTTTCCAGCAAAGGAGAATACATGCTGCATTATTTACCCTTAAGAGAAACAGCCACATGCAGATGTTTTCTCAGTTCCTCATCATTTAATGCTTCTCTGAATTCATTATAGTTTACGTTATGAAACACTAACTGCGTAGATCTGCATATGTCAGTGCAGGCTTCTTTGTACTGTTTTGTATTTACTGCTAGCATTTATCTGCTATTATACTTGTATTAATGTATTTAACAATAAGATGTTGTTACTTTTGTGTTTATGGTTATTGTTACCTCACATTATTTAGTATGTTTTAACTGCTGTATGTGCTGTTTTCATTCTTGTAATTTGTTGTAGTTTGTTTTTTGGACACTGACTTAAATATTTTCTTATGGATCAATCCAGATAAACATAAAATAATACTATGAGATTAGGTCATTTTCTAGAGTAGCTTCACTTCTCTTTTCAGTACTTTCTGAGGAATCATATGTTCTTTTAAGGGCTGTTAGCACGTGAGTCTGCACTCACTTCTAAATGAAGCTACTGAATGAGTGTCTTCAGCACCAAGGTTGCCACTTTGACATGGTCCCGTGTTCTGACTCAAGCTACACAAGTTATATATAGTAACCTCACATTTTTTTGCATCTGCCCTGCCCCTTTTACAACCCATACCCACAACCATACAGCTCATGTCCAGCCATGAACATTGATAAAAAATAAAAACTATTAGTAACATGCCAAGTTTATGGAGAGATGTTTTATTTTAACTAAAAACTTAAAATACATTGTAATATTACATGCTTTTTAATAACAGAACATACTAGAAAATATGTGCAAAAATAAGGTTATATACATGACACTGCTGTGACACAGTAATACACTTTAAATAGTAAAATTACATACTGCTACCAAAATGTACTATAAATACAAAAATATTCAATACAGCCATAAAGTATACACATTCTGCCACCATAAAATGCTGAAAAGTCTTCAGTGATATACTTTAAGTATTTTTTTAGTGAAACCATAGGCAAGATTGCTCTGCAATTTGTAGCATGTTACAGGCCACCCTCGCAAACTCAGGAACCTCATATGGCCTTCCTGAAAACACTGGAGGGGATAAAGGTATCTCCGAACACCATCATACTAGGTGACTTCAACTACCCTAATATAGACTGGAAACACTACTCAAGCCCAAACACTCTAGCCCAAAAGTTCCTGGAATTCATAAACTCAAATGCCATGGAACAACTAGTCACCATCCCCACAAGAGGAGAAAACATACTTGATCTCATCATCACGAACATGGGAGCACAATGTTCAACGCCGGAAGTATACCCCTCACTGGTGAGATCTGATCACAAACTAATCTCGCTGGAGGTCCTCATCCCGCCCCCACCTGAAATGGAAAGACCACAGTAAAGAACTTCAAAGCCGACTTCATACTTCTAAAGACTAGTGTGGTCTCCTTTAAGGCCCCTGAGCCGGCGGTTAACATTACTCAAACCGCTGAATCACTTACAAATGCCTTCTACCAGCACCTGCAGGGCTACATGGATCAGGCAATCCCAAGCAAAACAAAGACTCTTTGTACCAAAGGCAAGCGTCCAGTCTGGTGGACCCCAGCCATAAACAAACTCTACAACAAAAGGAGAAAGCTACTACAAGATAGAGCAAAATCCTTAAAAGGTAAGACACCGCTGATCACTATAAGTAAAAAGCTAAGAGCTCTCATAAAATCATCCAAAGCTAATTTTGAGAAAAAAATAGCTAAGGACTCTAAAGACAACCATAAGGCATTCTTTAGCTATGTCAGAAACCTAGGAGGAAACTCCCAGATATGCTCAGAATTAGTTCAAAATGATGTGAAGATTACTGATCCTACAGACATTGCCAACATACTGGCTGACAGGTTCAGTGCAAACTCCCCCCCCCAAAGGAGAGATATCTATACCAAATGATTGTAGCCCCCCAAACATCTCTAACGCCCAGGTGAGAACTGCTCTCTCCAAGGCAAAGAACACAGCATCCATGGGACCTGATGGTGTCCCCGGCTGTGTGCTCCATGAACTCGAGGAATTAAACCCACAGTTAGGACAGCTGTTTAATCTTAGTCTCACCTCCGGATACGCACTCCAGGAGTGGCGCACAGCGACTGTGGTCCCACTCCACAAAGGCGGTGCCTCCACCGACCCTGGAAATTACCGTCCCATTAGCTTGACAAGCCTTATCTGCAAGGCCATGGAGAGGATCATAGTGGATCTCATAAATAAAGACATAGGGAACTTGCAGACTTTGGATCCAGCCCAGTTCGGCTTTGTCAAAGGCAGATCATGCCTTTTAAACTTGGTTGACTTTTTCGAAACAGTCACCAAGGCCATTGACGAGGGAAAGGCAGTCCATACAGCCTACCTAGACCTGGCGAAGGCTTTTGATACAATACCTCACTCGGGTATCATTGAAAAACTCATCAACTTAAATGTAAACCCATACATTACAAGATGGGTTGCAAACTGGCTGAGTGACAGAACCCACAGGGTCAGAGTTGCTGGCGCCATGTCAGACTCAAAGCCTGTCACAAGTGGTGTCCCACAGGGCTCAGTCCTGGGCCCACTCTTGTTTGGCATCTACTTTTCTGAAGTACAAGCAAACACAGGAGGGTTATGGCTGACAAAGTTTGCAGATGACTGCAAACTGGGCGCCGTAGTTGAAAACACATCCAACACAGATATCCTTCAGAAGGGTCTCACAGAAACGGATAACTGGTGCCAGAGCCATGGCCTAAAGTTAAATGCCAAGAAATGCATAGTCATACCCTTCGGGAAAAATAAGGTTACCCTAGCTACCATATAGGTGGAAATCCCTGAACACAGAAGAAGTTATTAGGGACCTGGGAACCCAGGTTGACAGTAGCCTTTCATTCAACACTCATATTGCTAAAGTAGTTAGGAAGACCTTCTACATTGCCCACCTTATCATGAAGGGATTCACATCTAGATCAAGGGAAGTCATAGTCTCCCTATACTCATCACTCATCAGACCAATGATCGAGTACAATGCCCCATTCGGAATGTATCTGACCCGACACTTGCAGCAGCTGGAGAGGCCACAAAAGTTCCTCACCAAAAGGATAAAGGGTCTCAAAAATCTGTCTTATGCTGCCCGACTGAAAGAACTCCAGTTATATTCAGTTGCTTACCGCTTGCTCAGAGGTGACCTATGCCTGACATACAAGGCCATGTCAAACCCAAATTTGATGAACATGCTTCATCTCAAAAAATCAAGATCCCTCAGAGCCACAAGAGCGGGAGACTTAAACCTCGACACGGTTATTAATAGGACGTGCTGGAGGGATAGATTCATCACCCAAAGACTCCCTATGCTGTGGAACAAAATCCCGGTTTATGTGAGGCAGAGCACCTCGCTGGCCTTGTTCAAGAGGAATCTTGACCAATGGATGGGAGATCGCAGATACACCCCAGGGGTTACCTCAGTGTCACTGCTCGACAGAGGCACAGCAAAATAATGGGCATAGTTTCTCCAAACTAAAGGGGTGGCGTAAGCCACAAAACTATGGGCTAGGCTTATAAATGCCCTCGGGCAGATAGCCTAGTATGAACCTATGAACCTAAATGCATCAACATTACATTCAAAGGTATTTTCACATACTGCCCACACTTTTAAACTAAGCTGCTAGGCAAAATATTACAAATGTATATATATATATATATATATATATATATATATATATATATATATATCCATACATATATATATATATATATATATATATATATATATCCATATATATATATATATATATATATATATATATATATATATATATATATAGGAACACTATTAAATCTCAAACTTTTGAAATCTCGAATTTCAAAAGCTCGAGACCATGTAGCCGAAATCGCACATTACCGAAAGACCAGAAGCGCAAAATTCAAAATCCCGATGGTAAGGGATTTTGAGTTAGTGCTTCTGGTGTTGCGGTTCAGGTAAGTATGTGTGTGTAAGTGTGTGCTTGTGAGGGGCTTTAGTGTGTGTGTGTGAGGGGCTATAATGTGTGGGTGTGAATTTGCCTTGTGTGTATGTCTGTGCGATCTCGGAGTTGGAATATTAAAGTCGGGGTGTGTGGGGGCATAGCCCCTCATAGTGCAGGGGCAAGCCCCTGCTTATCTTTAGTGTAGGGTGGTTTGTTTGGTTATGGGGAGGCTGTGTATATGTTTGTGTGTGTGCTGTATGTATGTAGTACTTTCGCGATTTTGAATTTCGCGCTTTTAAAATGTCGGTAATGTGTGGTTTAGGGATTTTAGTCTCGGTATTGTGGGCTTCGGGATTGTGTAGTTTCGGTATTAAGTAGTGATTCCATATCCACACATATATATATATATATATATATATATATATATATAGAGGTTCTTATCACAAGCTCAAACCTTAAAAGACAGAGCTGGGAATGTCGAAATCCCAGAAGCTCAGGGAAAAAAAAAGCAAAACACAGCATCTGTGCCCCAAACTCTCTGCTAATTATATATACAAACTGAGATTGCACTACAGTGGGGAAGGAGGAAAACATCTGTCTCCACTGTACCACGATCCTGCACAATGAACATCTATGCCATTCAGGCTTTCAGGATTTCAGTGCACCCAGCTAGATCTTTTAAGATTCAAGCTTGTGATAGGGACCCTTATATATAGATGGATCTACGTCTACTTACCAAAATCCCACTTAGTTGAACATCGAAACAATGAGACAACGTTGCCAAAAATGTTCTTTAACAAACATCTGGCTCACTGTAATTTAACCCCAGAAAACTAAACACATGACCACCAACACTTTAAAAGGAATCTGAAGCAAATCAAACCCAGCCAAGTGGAGGGCTTCACACCCCCCCCCTAACTAAATATACCAACACTGAAATCACACTATAGTGGAGAAAAGTGCAAGTTCACCATGGTGGCCAAGTGGCTAGTTCCCCAGAGTTAAATTATGGTGACACAGGGAACATTAAACTACATTTTTGGTAATATTGTCTCGTCATTTTGTAGTTCGATTAAGTGGGAATTTGGGAAATAGAAATAGACCCATATATCTATATATGGTTCACTAACAAATGGTCAAACTTATGTAATGTCAAATGTACCATACCAGCATTAAGAAGTTCATAACTAAATAAAATAAAACAACATTAATATCGAACCTACAGAATATCGAGAAAGACCCCACCAACACTAGCTGAACAGTCATCTGAATACTGTCAGTGCTACAGAAAGTTGCTTTTAAGGTAAGGTGCACCCTGCCTGCCTTAGTAATAGGTATCAATCATAACTCTGCCTACGTCTTACCTTAAAAAAAGCAGTTCCAGTAGCACCACCACTACACAATACACACTTACATACACAAACATGCCAAACACTACGTCTATTCCCCTTACCTAACCCCAACCCTAACCCTAAAATACACACACTCACACATAAACATGCAAAGCCCATCTATGACCCTATCCCTAACACACAAATACATGCAGAAGCACTGTCACTCTCTCCAATTCCCAGTCACCTGTCTCAACAAAACATACCTTAACATGTTGACCATTCACCTAGCCGTAAGTTTGACATAAAGCACCACTCAGGCACTCGTTGACCAAACAGACATTCGACAACAGGCATGTAGGCTAAATATATATATATATATATATATATATATATATATATATATATATATATATATATATATATATATATATGAGTTACCACTAGTTACAACTAGTACATCAACAGCCCATTCCATCGAAACTGACTTCACTGACACGGCAGATCATCAATAACTGAAGAGCCGACGTTTACTACATGGTAAGTAACTGTTTGGCCATCAACCTGAGCTTTTCCTTTACCCTAAAAACTGGATTTTCTTCAAGAGGGAAAAATGCTAGGAGACTGAAACTCTACAGGTAGACAGAGTACTATCCACCCTACAAAGGGGTACTGCAATCCTGGGTCTGGAATATCTTGCTCTTTCACTATGACCGTTTATTGTTTTAGCGGCAGTGCGTTCTCGGAGTTGAAATAATTATGAAGGGGGGTGTGGGGGGCATAGCCTACCACATTGTTGGCTTTGTTTTGCTGGTGGTTTTTGACAATTGATGGCCAAATGGTTACTTACCGTGTGGTAAACGTCAGCTCTTCAGTTGTCGATCTGCCATATCGATGAAGTCAGTTTCGATTGAATGGGCTGTCGATGTACTAATGGTAACCCATATATAAATATATATATATATATATATATATATATATATATATATATATATATATATATATATACTGTATGCATGTGTATGTGTGAGTGTGTGTGTGTGTGTGTGTGTGTGTGTGTGTGTGTATATGTAAGTATAAATTTGTGCAAGCTCACAACAAATAAATAAAAATAAATAAAAAAGGGTCTAAGAACAAAGACCACTGATAAACAAGTTAATGGACTAAACACACAACCAATATTGCATAGATACCTCCAAATTGCCAGAGAACATCATGCATTTAAGCATTTAGAAATAAAGTAGTTTCTTTTGCAGTGCAACAGCTGTGAACAAAAATGCCTGGAAAACAGCTCTGTTGGTTCAGTCAACAAAACAATTTTTTATTTCCTTTTGTTAATAAAGAGAGTTGAAATATCGCAAGCAACTGCTCAGATAAGTTAGGAGGACTAATACATAAATGTCCAACTTTAAGCAGTACAAATATGACCAATACACATATCCTAACTTCACAGAACAACTTTATGTCTTTAATAAGAAAAAGCAAGCAGCAGTTCAGATGAGTACCAGCAATGCAATGTTTGTTCTTGTCGTTCGTCCTATGTTATGATTCAAGATGAACAGGTGGGGTAGTTTGTTTAAATACTTTATTATATAGAAACACATCAGGATGGATAGCAGCAACATAAAATATAAACAAACTGATTAAATTACAGACCATTACATATATACATGCATGCTTACATTTTCATAGGTTCATAGGTGCGTACTAGGCTAATTGCCCTGGAGCCTTTACAAGCCTAGCCCATAGGATTACCCTGGCATCATGCCCCCTGACCTTAGTTCCCAGTGACTCTGTCGAGTAAAGCCACTGGAGTATTCCCTGGGGTGAATTTTATATTTCCCATTCACTCATCAAGGTTTCTCTTTTTTTTTTTTCTCAATTTATTTTTTTTATTTTTCAAATACTTTTGAATGAATTCCATTGTATTTATACATAACATCTTAAATAACTATGTACACTATTTACATTAGCCTGACACTATAACAGATCTTAATGTATACAGTTACTTTATAAGTATGTCCAATCCACTATCAGAGTGTCTGATTGTTGATAAATGGCTTAGGATAAATTCTTCAATTTTAATTTCCAGTAATGCTGTGGTTTTCAGTAGGCTGTAGAAGTTTTCCAAAGTTGGTATTATGTTTGTATTCCATCTTCTTGTTTTACACTTCCTTGAAATTGCAAGTGTAGTCCAGATACATGTTTGACCTATTCAAATGAGGACCTTCATTCACATTTAATAATACAAGAGCTTTAGTTAAATAAAATGATTCATTAAAGCTTGTAGAAAGTTATTAATTGTTGATGTTGTTGTTGTTGTATCTTTTGGCTTTTCCCGGATAGGGGTCACCACAGTGGAACTCTGGTCCGCTAATGATTGGCAGTAGATTTTTACATACCGACTTGCTAGGCCTGATGCACAACCTTCAACGAAGGTACGCCCATTCACGCATGTCTCCACACAGAAGATGCTTTCGCTGAGAATCGAACAGGACAACGTCTTACTGTGAGGTGACAACGCTACCGCAGCACCACCACCGCAGCTGTAGAAAGTTATTAATACCACTCCAAAATGGCTTAATTTTAACACAATCAAAGAAAATGTGGTTCCAATCTGCATTGTGTACTTGCTCACATCTCCAATATATTCCTTTTATGGAAGAACTAATTTTACTGATTCTATCTGGGGCTAATGCTCTGTGTGAGCATTTCCAGTTGAAAACTTTCCAGTATTGTGTACATGACGTATATTTTATCGATAATAAGATATTTGTTTTAATGGTTTACTATCATTTTTCTGAATTGAACTCTGTCAACTGCACTTTTTTAACATGGGTTGAGATAGGTGTTCACTGTTATTGCTGACCTACAAACCTCTCCCCTATCTCGACCCATGTTAAAACCCATTCCTAGGTTGACTTTTGTTGTTCGACATTACTGTTTTCGAACTTCCATGTTCGACAAAAGTGCAGTCAATGGAGTTCGATTCGGAAATATGATAAACTGTTTTAATACCTTCAGTTAACTGTATTGAGTGTCCTTTTGTTATATATTTTCAATATGAGGTTTTGGGTGTTGTTTTATAGTTTATCAATATTTTGTAAAATTTTGAAATACTGTTTCCCATGTCAAAGTCATTATATATGATTTCATATATGTATTTCGTAAATTTAGGTGTTTCTTTAAATGAAGAATTTTTAATTATTCTACTTAAATCTTGTGAATATGACAGAATACTCTGTAAAGTTAGCCAGTCCTGTTGTGGAATTTTGTATGTTGTTTTTATTACTTGTATATCCAAAATGTTTAGTTCTTTGATACATTGGAGCCAACAAACAAATCCTTTCTTTTCCCAGGAATTAATAATTTCTCTATATATTTTATGTGGGAAAGTTCTTTGTGACTATAAACGGTGTTAAAAGATCAAACCAGATTTTTAAATCTATATTTGCAATAATCATTTTCCTAAATGAATCAATGTAATAATTAATCATACGAGTTTTAGTGGGTTTAGTTATGTTATATTGCATACTAATACATAAGATGTGCCATGGAAAATTGTTTTTATCTGTTATTTGTAATTTCTTTTGTATATCAAATGTATTTATTGATATTACAGTTAGTAATTCTTTCCAATTTGCAGAGTAATTTGGACTTATCCAAGCTGAGATTCTGAGCTATTCTGTTTCTTTTGGGAAACCATAAAAAATTTATTAGACATGAATTTATTTCTTTAAGTATATTCCTTTCTGGAAACAGTTGTATTGCCAATGCTATATATAGGATCTTGGGCAGTAAAAACATTTTTATTAACTGTAGTCTATCTTCAAATGTTAATATTATTTTGGTCCATTTTCCATAGAGGTTCGAATTGTATTGATGATATTATTGTAGTTTTTTTTTAGACTAATTCATTATTATCCTTGCATAACTTAGCTCAATTCCTAGATATTTTAAGGTAGATTCTTGTTTCCCTATAATGCAACCCCCCCCTTTAGTCTGCAGTTCTTTTTTTATTTAAAAATAAAAATTCTGATATTGATTTATTGAAATGGAATCCTAAAGTCATGTGAAATTTGTCAATTAATATATTTAATTATTCTAATGTTTCTTTTGTATTCGATAATGTTAGTAATATGTCATCAGCAAATAGCATTACTTTAGAATTGTATTGTTACAAATTGAATCTGCCAATATTTCAATAGCCAGAGCAAATGGAATCAATGACATGGGACATCCTTGTTTAGTGCCTTTTGTTATATGTATAGATTCAGAAGTAAAAAGACCTAACTTCACATATGCTAAATTATTTGTATATATATTTTTTAGGAGATGAACAAAGAATGCAGGAAATTCAGATAGCATTAGGATTTTGAATAAATAGTCCCAATTTAGGGAATCAAAGGTTTTCTCTATATCTATGCCAATTATGAGTGGTTCTTTATTTTCTTTATTAACATAATCTATAAGAGAAATTATACTTTTAATATTGTGTGTGTCTATGATATATAAATCCAGTTTGATAATTATTTATTGTTTTTGATAGTGGTATTTTCATTCTGTTAGTTAATATTGTCATAAATATCTTATAGTTATTATTTAATAATGATATAGGTCTATATGAGGTACAGAGGTTTGGGATTTGTTTTCATTTAGGATAGGTGTGATTAAGGAATATCTCCAAGAGGGTGGTATTAAAGCTTGTGACTGAATTTCTAATAGAGTTTTATGGAAGAGGGATAGTATCTTTTAAGTAAAAAGTTTATATATTTCCATAATTATGCCATCTATACCTGGAGCTTTATTGTTTTTAACCTCTTTTATTGTATCTGTAATTTCTTTGTAGGATATGGGTGCTTGCAGATCTAGTTTTGATTTTTCTGTTTTTTTATATTAGAACATTTTTTTATCTAGAGTTAATTGATCGATGTGTATATTTTCTTTTTGGAAATGTTCAATATAATGATTTCTATAGGCATCAAGAATGTCATCTATATCCAGGACATTTTTCCCTTTCTTTTCATGGAAGATACTTTTAATGGTATTAGCTTTTGATTGTATTTTGATTCTTGTAAATAAATTATGCAGATATTTGGGAGAAGTGGCAAAGGTATTAATTTTTAGTTTTTCTAAAGCCAAACTAGTTTTATATGTTAGAATTTCATTGTATTTATTGTTTAATACTTCTACTTTCTTTTTCATCTCCAAATTATTTTGATTTTTTTCAGCTTTTACTGACAAAAGTTTGGATTGTAGATCTAATAATTCAGAATCCCATTCTCTGTTTTTTGTATACTAAGTTATGGTTTTACCATATATATATAAGCTTTTAATGAGTCCCATATCATTATTTTATTTATCTCAGTGATGTAATTAATATCTAAGAAGAACTGTAATTCAGATAATAACCAGGGTTTGAACTCTTTAATTTTAGTTATATATGCTGGAAGTCTGAAGTTAAAGATTAAAGGTTTATGCCCATTTTGAAGTTTTAGTATCAATGAATTGTGGTCTGAAAAGGGGCAGGGAGTGATTGAGAAATTAATGATTTTAGAGTGTAAGTCATAGGAAGCAAATATTTTGTCTATTTTAGTTTGGGTACCAAATCTGTGATCTTGATGTGAAAACAACAAAGATTTATCTTCTTTAAATTTGAAACTTCTACAAGATGAAATGATTCTCCACCACTTGTTTAAAGTTTTTGATACAGCAGATATACGCAGCGGTCTTTTATTTGTTGTTTCAGAAATATCAAATATACAGTTAAAATCTCCTCCTAATATTAAGTTGCCTTTATAATTATTGGAAATGAAATCCAAGTATTTTTTAACAGTTCCTGTTCCAATGCCCGGGAACCAGTATAGATTGGCTAGGGTCCATTTTCTGTTATTATATTTAACTATTACTAATGCCATAAGGCCTTCTTTATCTTCATACTTATAAATGATTTCTGGGTTAATCACATTTGTTTTCCATAACATTGTTACCCCTTTTGTCTTTGTCTTATAAGTGGATTGCGCCAATATCATATATTCCTTAGGATTCCATTTGGAATTGTCATTTGTTTTAAAATGAGTTTCTTGAAGGAAGACAATTTGTACTTTGTTCAGTTTTAAATATTTCAGTAACTTTGATTTCTTGCTAGGATTGTTTAAGCCATTGGTATTCAAAGATAATAAAGTTAAATCCATCTCTGGTTATTTAGACTAAGTATTTTTTGTTTTATTGTGACTATTAAACATTATCCACTGATAACTATAAAGTATATATTTGAGCTTTTAAAGGAAATTATCAGTTTTATACTTTGAGTGTTTACAAATAAAGTAATGTTTTGGTCAGGCATACTAAAAATGTTTTTTGTGAAATAACAAATTTAAATTAATAAATGTTAACAAAACTAAGATCCGCACTAGCCATGGAATGAAAATAATTCCTAATCTGATGGATAAACCTAAATCCATCAGATTATCACTCATACCTTGACAATCCAGAACATCTGAGCTGCATAAATTGAATTATCACATGGAGAATATTTATAATAGGAATAAGCTATATTTATATTATTTTGAACAGATATAGTACTATTGTAGATTAGACAGGATTATAATACAATATAAATGACTACTTATGGTATAAGCAATTAATATTTACATGAAAGATAGATGACAAGCAATTCATTCATAGTAAAGTAGGATGTATCATATATAAACCTCAATAAAAGATTATAGCACACAGTTATTTAACATATTCACCCTTACTGAAGAAGTCTTTCAAAACGTATTACCTAATATAAATAGATGGTAATAATATTTACACCTAACATTTATAATACAATGTATTTTACGGAATATATCAGAAGTTATATTTCATTGTTTGCCAGAATTTAAGTAATCACTTTGTTTGTTGCTAACTTACTTAAAGCATCAAGTTTGTTTTATGTGAACATTGATGGAAGTTAGTGCATTTTAATTATTAGTGCATCCCCCTTCCCTCCATTTCCTATACATAAGGATTTTCATATATGTCATTTCTTATTATAAAATGAGTGAAATTATAGGTTAAAAACAACACATTCACTTATTGTGAATAATGATTACAAGTTCCCTTTCCATATTCATAAATTACCATTTTATGGCATACACGGAATTTTTTTACATTTAAATGGCAACATTCTGTTTTATATAATCAGCAAAGGTTAAACTGAGTGATTATTGTCAATTTAATACTATTTGTTCAGAATTGTTACATTCTCTGACATTCCTAGTTCAGGCTTGTATTGTTTCCCTTGAACAACTTTATCAGTTTGATTTCATGTATAAAACATTAGTTACCGTGGTAACAGCTTACGTATTATGTATGGTCAAGATGGGTTACAAAACCACAATTCAAGTTAAAGCAATTATATGACTTGTTATGCACATTTACTTATATGAGAAAATCATCATGCTTCCCCTTAATGTTCAATATTGTGTATGTCATTTATGACAAGTTAAAACAGTAGTGCTATTATACACAAGCCCAAGTTATTAAATCCTGTCTTTAAGATCTAAATTCAGCAGACTGCTTCATCTTATATGACAATTATATATTTATGTCTAGATTTAGTAAAATCATACATTACATAACTATTGTGTGTGTGTTTTTTTTTTTTTTTTTTTGGCTGTTGCTTAGTTATTTGAGAGACCACAAGCTGTAATGCTTATTCTTATTATTAGCTCCTTCCAAGCATGTTTATACAGTCCATAGACTTTAAATTATGAGACTCTTCTAGTTTCTTATTTGTTATATTTCCATCCTTACATACACACATATCAGTACTTCAAGCATGGGCAAGAATGCCCATACAGTTTTTCCAGAATACCATTTACTAGTTCATGTGGTGTGTTTCCAGGCTGTTCTTAAAATATCCAAACCAATATTTGTCTTGTTCCATTTTACCAGCCTGTTCCATGTAGTGGCCTCTCTACCAGTGAAACACTCAACACACCTTCCATTCCCACAGATATTTCCATGAAGGAAATCTGATGACTTTCTAGCACTTTCTGGCAACCCCAAACACCCCTAGAATCAGCTATCCCCATATGCCCAACATGTCCAAACAAGCTCACCTCTCAGACCACTACAAAGGGTACTGCAGAAGACCATGTGCACTTAGTCTTTCACAATAGGTTCATAGGTAGGTACTAGGCTATCGGCCCTGGGGCCTATACAAGCCCAGCCAAAAAAGTACACTGGCTTTTGCCACCCAAGAAACTTATTTTCCTGTGCTACTGTCGAGCAGAGCCACAGAGGTGATCCCCGGGTTAAATTTCCTATTTCCCATTCCAATCATCAAGGTTTTTCTTGAAGAGTGCTAATGAGGAGCTTTGTTTGATATATATATAGGTAGTTTATTCCAGAGTATGGGAAGTCTCTGGGACAGGAATCTATCCCTCTAGCATGTTCTGTTTATTGTGGTGACAAGGTTTAGGTACCTAAAGTGTGTAGCTCAGAGGGATTTCTTTAAGTGGAGCATGTCCAACAGCTCTGGGTTTGACATAGCTTTGTATGTTAGGCAGAGATCACCTCTGAGTAGGCGATATGCGACGGAGTAAAGCTGGAGTTTTTTGAGACGGTCTGCGTAGGGCATCTTTTTGAGGCCAGTAATCCTCATTGTGAGGTATTTATGTGGCCTTAACTCAAACTCAGACTTCCACTCTTATGTAAGTCCTTAATGTGTTTGGACCAAAATACATTTTAAATATAAAATTGTGCTTATTTTTTATTTTTTATCAAGAATCAACTTAATGAGCTAAACAAAGTGTTGGGAGACCATCAGTATGTGTACATTTCCATTGCCAAGGATCATCTCGGAGGCTCCTCAGAGCCATTAAGCATTATCATCACTCTGTCTCCATTACCATAGCAACCTGGGAGCATCTGTTTCTGTTAGTGTGTCTGTGTACTGCATACCAGAGGTTCACGATGCACCTGAAGCAAAGCTTCACTTCCCTGCAACTTCAAGCCTACATTCCCTCCCTTTCAGTGAGGCAGCAGATAGGAAAAGATCGGAGAGCAAACAGATAAAAAAAACAAGCCCCCACAACAAGAGATAACACATTCTTCCAGCCTTCTCACCTCTCATTCAGCAGATGTATAAAGAAACTATTCTCTGCCAAAATATCCCAAATCACAGTTTTATCCACCCCCTTCCCCTGAATCCAGGCTAAAACACCAAATGTCTCTTCCTAATACACAAGCATCAGTAAATCTCGATCACAAGTCACAACCGACAACTTCCTGGAGACAAAAAAGGCAACATACAACAGATGCCAGATACAGCTGCATCCACATACACCATATTAGGCTTAATCAAGCAGCACTCGATGCTATGATACCTGTCACAATTGATATTAATTATGTTTAGACAGAATAATAATGACATTTGTACTAGCTGCCAGACACAGCTGCATCCACGCACACCATATCAGGATTGATCAAACAGCACTTGAAGCTACGATACCTGCCATAATTGATAATAACTGTGATTAGACAGAATAATAATGACAATTGCACTAGCTGCCAGACACAGCTGCATCCACGCACACCATATCAGGATTGATCAAACAGCACTCATAGCTGTGATACCTGCCACAATTGATATTAACTATGTTTAGACAGAATAATGATGACATTTGTACTAAGAGCTTGCTACCATTATTTAACCAGGATATACATGACATTTCTAAATCGTACTTTAACTGAAGAAGGCATTAGTCTCCATGACAGCATTTTTTTTTTCAAAACACTCTACTGTTGCTGCTGTTATATATGATGTTAATTTGTTACATTTGAGTCTGAACTCTGATGAATGGCACCTTAAATTAGTTACTTAAATTATTATAAGTAAAATCAATGAAAAATTAACAAGATAAGTACTCATTGAGTTAAAGTAGGGAAATAGAAACTTCTATGTTTGTATTATATGTTGCTTTGTTTGGCTTATATGTAATGTAAATAGTCACCCATCTTGACCTACCTTTGTTTGTGAAGAATTATTAGACTCTTTGAACATTCTGAATAAGTCATTACTGTTTCTCAGTTGTTTAAGAAGCCCTTCTTTTTTTTAATAAAAACAGAGGACAAGTGATGTACCATATCAGTTGATACTTTGAGAGCTGTAGTTGTAAGAGTTGTTTTTTTGGGACAACTATCTTGGAATCAGTTTTTTGTTTCTTCTTTCTAGAATCAGTCCAAGGATGGGTTTCTTTTATTCTTTAAGAGTAGAGGCCTTCCATTCCATTTCTTCTGGGATAGATGCTATGTTGTTGTTTTTGATGGCTATAGCAACGTGTAGTCATTAAAGGTTTTCATCTCATTGGCAAAAAGTATTTTTATCTTGGCTGGATAGTTGTATGTATGTAGTTTAGTAGTTGATCTATAGATTTCTGATGTTGTGCTTTAATGTTGTTTTGTTTCAACAGTTTTATTATTGGCCAGACTTTTTTCTTTTGTTCTAGTATTCTGGAAGAATAATCATTGTCAAACCTTATCAGGCTTTGATTGTATTTTAAGGGTGATTTTCTCCAAGCAGATTTTAATATTAGCTGCTTGTCCAGAAATGAAAGAAATTTTATAACTATGGATCTAGGTGGACTATTTGTTGAGTTAGAAGCAGGTTCCCTCACTGCTCTATGCACCCTTTCAATTCCAAATGAAAGTCCCTCTTTCAAGTCTAAAAATTCAGGACTCCAGCTTGTTAAGAATGAAATAATGTCTCCCCCTTCAGTGTTTTCAGGTAGACCAATGATCCTTATGTTATTTCTCCTTTCCCTGTTTTCTAAGTCATCTATTTTGTTAAGCAGCCATGTATTCTGTTTAAGCAGAAATTCTTTCTGGAATTCTTCCTTTTTGAGTCTCCATTCAATGTCATTTAGAGAAGTCTCTATATTTGTTATTTTTGTATGGTGTTGCTGTAGTAGTTCCTCAAGAATATCAGTCTGTTTTTGAGAATTTAATTTGAGGTTTTCTAAGTCATTTTTAAAGCCATCCATCTTCAAAGATAGTTCCTGTAAGGCAGATGTCATCAATTGCAGTTCTTTTTTCAACGTAGTATCTGGATGAGAATTCCTTGAGTTCTTCATATTCAGTGACTCAATATATTTTCAAGTTACTTGACAGGAAATTTTTTGTATATCTCTGCCAAAATTGATATTTATGTAGTTTAGTAGTTGATCTATAGATTTCTGATGTTGTAAACTTGAAAATAATAACATTTTCCTATATTGTTATAATAGTTTATGGAGCTCTCAAAACTCACTGCTCTCAGTTGGGCACTAGGCTCTGCCCCATCAAGATTTCTCTTGAAGAGGGCCAGTGAGGTGCTCTGCTTGACATGTATGGGAAGTCTATTCCATAGAATGGGCAGTCTCTGGGTTATGAACCTGTCCCTCCAGCATGATTTGTTGCTTGTGGTAATGAAGTTGAGGTCTCTGGAGTGTGTGGTGTGGAGGGATTGGGATTTCTTTAGATGTAGCATTTCTAACAGAACTGGGTCAGACATGGCTTTGTAAGTCAAGCAGAGATCGCCTATAAGTAGGTGATATAAGACAGAGAATAGTTGGAGTTTTTTGAGTCTGTCCATATAGGACAAATGTTTAAGGCCTTGGGTCCTCTTTGTGAAGTACTTTTACGGCCTGTCCAGTTGTTGCAGGTGTTTAGTGAGGTACATGCCAAATGGGGCATTGTACTCAATGATTGCCCTAAAGAGGGAAGAGTAGAGGGAGACAATGACCTCTTTCTTCCTGGGTGCAAAACCCTTAGTAATGAAATTGCCACATAGAAGGACTTTCTGACCACAGTGGCAATGTGGTGGTCAAAACAGAGGTTGCTGTCAACCTGTGTTCCCAGATCTCTTAAAACACCTTCTGTGTTCAGCAGACTACCATTGATGTGGTAATTCATGGGAACAGGGTTTTTTCCAAAGGGAATGACGACACATTTTTTGGCATTGAGCTTAAGACCATGGTTCTGACATCAGTTGTTGGTCTCTGTGAGGCCTTTCTGTAGGATGTCAACATCACTTGGGGAGTTAATAATAGCTCCCAACTTGCAATTGTCTACAAACTTTGTCAGCCAGAGTCCCTTTGTGTTGGCCTGGACTTCAGAGAAGTAGATACCAAACAGGAGAGAACCCAGGACCGAACCGTGTTGGACTCCACTCGTGACTAGTCGGCAGTCTGACTTGGAGTCAGCTACTTTCACACTGTGGGTTCTACCTGTGAGCCAGTTTGCAACCCACCTAATGATATATGGGTTGATGCATAGCTTAGTGAGTTTTTCTATGACTCCTGAGTGGGGAATAGTATCAAAGGCCTTAGCCAGATCAAGGTAGGCTGTATGAACCACCTTGCCTTCATCCATAGCTCTGGTGACTAACTCAAAGAAGTTGACCAAGTTGAGCAGGCATGATCTAATCTTCACAAAACCAAGCTGTGTGGGATCCAGAGTTTGGAGATTCCCTATATCCTTGTTTATTAGGTCCACGATGATGCATTCCATAGCTTTGCATATCAGACTCGTTAAGCTAATGGGGTGATAGTTCTCAGGGTCTGTAGTCACTCCTCCTTTGTGGAGAGGGATGACTGTAGCAATGCGCCATTCAGTAGGGACAAAGCCTGAGGTGAGGCTGTGACTGAACTGAGCACACAGGTGAGGTGCCAGTTCACTCTAGTTCATGTAGAACACAGCCAGGGATATTGTCAGGTCCCATAGAAGCCCTATTTTTGGCCTTAGACAGTGAAGTTTTAACCTGTGCAGCAGTAATACTGGGTGTCTGGCAATCTACTGGTATTGTGAATGGTCCTTTGGGGTGGTGAGAGGGGTAAAGTTGGCACTGAATCTGTCAGCCTGTATATTGTCAATATCTGTTGGCTCAGTATAGGAGGTACCATTGTGCAGTAGCTCAGAGCAAATCTGGGTATTGCCATGGAGATTCTTAACATAACTATAGAAGGCCTTGTGGCTGTCTTTACTATCTGCTGCAATTGTGTTTTCATAGTTAGCTTTAGAGGATTTGATGAGGGATCTCAACTTTTTGTTAAGGCTGATAAGGGAGTTTTTACAGTCTTGGGACTTCACCTTATTCCACATCAGTTTCCTCCTTCTGTTGTAGAGTTTGTTTATGGCAGGGGACCACCAGATTGGCTTCTGTCTTTGGAGGAGAGTGTCTTGGGTCTGTTGGGCATGGTGAGATCCATGAATTTGTCTCCATGTTCGTACAGTGCATTGGTGTATGATTCGGTGGTCATGCAACTATTCTCCATTTGCATGGGTGCCGTAAAGTTAGCCACCTCTGTGTTTAGGAGCCCAAAGTTAGCTTTGGAGAAGATTTTCATGGTGGTTACCTTTGGGGGGTGGGTGGGGGTAGGGAGGGATGTGGATTTCCAAGGTGATTAATTTGTGGTCGGATCTAACCATGGAGGAGTTGACTATTTGTGTAGAGCAATGGTCTCCCATGTTAGTAATGATCAGGTCAAGGATGTTGCTGCCTCTAGTGGGGGTAAGAACAAGCTGGTCCAGGGCATTGGAATTAATGAATTCCAGGAAACCCTGGGCAAGTGTATTGGTACATGAGTAGTTTTCCCAGTTAATGGAGGGGTAGTTGAAGTTGCCCAGTATGAGGGTGTTAGGTTGGACCCTGATATTCTCCAGGGTGCTTAGGAACGTGGAGTGTGAGTCTTGGGACATGGTTGGGGACCTATAGCAGGCTGCGACCTGAATTGCTGTCTTACCCAATGTTAGCTGCACCTGAAGTATCTCAGATGCATTATGTTGGGCTACCAGTCTAGAGGTGTGTGCATCCTTTATGAATATGGAAACACTACTGCCTTTGGGCTTTGGCCCAAGTTCTGGAGCTGAAAGGTGTGTAATGAGTTATAGCCTGGTAGGGCAGGGGTGCTTTCTGCTGCCTTGAACCAGGTCTCTGTTACGGCACATATGTCGATGTTTTCCATTTTAAGGAGTGTTTCGAGCGAGTGCATTTTGAGATTTAGACTTCTAGTATTTAGCAGCATGACCCTCAGATTGCATTTGTTTGTAGCTGTTACGGTGGTAATTTGGTATTTGTAACACTGCCTAAAAAAGGCACTATAGGGGTGACAGGAGCCTTGGCCAGTATCCAGAAGCCCAGGAATGACAGATGCAGGCAAGTTCTGGCAAAGCATCGAGGTCTGTCAGTCATGTCATTCCAGGCAGACAAATACTGGATCCCTTTAGAATGACACCAAAAACTTAGCCAATTGTTGAAATCAATTATTTTCTGCTTGTACTGTGGTATCATTCTGGGTGATGGTAGGATGCTGCTCAGGGCTAGGGTTATACCCACCTGGGCTAGACAGTCCAAGAGCTCCTCCATGTCTCTTTTCATGTAGTCCAGGGAGGTATGTCTCAGGTAATTCACACCCACATGTACAATGACAGAATCATATTTATACCTTTTGTTGAGGGATCCGAGTGCATGGGTTATGTGGTGGATCCTGAGGCCTGACAGGCAGCTGACTGTTACTTTCTCCTTATTCAGCCTAGTGAGTGGGACATCAATGTGCTTCACTATCGAGTCACCTATGACCAGTGTGTTGGGCATGCTGTTTTGCCTTAGGGGATTTGATTGAGTGGCACACTGTTTAGGAGAGTTATGTGTCTTGTGATTAGTGTTGTGTTGTGGTGGTCAAGTGCGTTTTGGGTGAATTTTTATTGAGAGCCTTTGCGAAGGTGGGTGTGTGGTTTGTGTTTTTATGTGAAGGCAGTGCAGGCAGGTGCTCTGGAAGGCTGTGTGTTCCATGTGGTGTGGTGCAAGTGTTGACCTTCTCCTTTTGACCAGCTATTCCGGTCTTGGCTGGAGAGTGCGTGGCTTCCAATTTGGATATATAAGTTCATCACCCTCAAGTCTGAGTGTTGGGAGGTAAGAGGAGAGGGTTTTCAGTGTACATGAGATAGTTGCTACATTGCCTCAGGATGCCCAAGTTCACCAGGTTAATAGGTGAAAGCACAGGGAACTGACCTTTAGACATGCCCGGAGGGCTGGGCGTTAATAATAATTACTGGAGCTGTTTCCTTGCAGAATGTTTAGTGGTGGTAGCACTTTTGTGTGCTACAGTAATTGTTACAAAAAGTCTGGTAAACTGCTAGATTAGTAAGCTAGTAAAAGTGCAGGGGAGGAGAGAACTAGCAGATCTAAGGGAAACATTTAAGAGCAGACTTTGGCACCACTCAGAAGCTTACAAACAGTCCTGGATACAGCAAATTTGTATCTGGCCTAGACTAGTTAGAGGAAAGGTGGGAAACAAGCGCAAATGTGGGCTTTTACACCAGAAGTTGAAAGAGATGGAAAAACTACTGAAACAGCCAATAAAACTACAATTTCTGGGCTAGAAACCCAGTGGTAGATAGGCTACCTAGTGCTTACAACTCCCACTGATAAGCTAGAAGGCTTCCCTCCAACACAGAAAGGCTTGGGGTGGGGGGCTCAGAAGCTTACAAACAGTTCTGGATACAGCAAATCTCTGTCTGGACTAGACTAGTTACAGGAAAGGAGGGAAATAAGTGCAAATGCGCATTATTCCACAGTGTGGAGTTTCCTAGAGCAATGCAGATTCCCTCTTTTTTGATAATAACAGACATTTTTACCTTATCAGCTGATCTATAAGATGACTGCCCTTGATGGATCAAGAATAATGTCTTTCTACACCCCTACTGCTGAGACTTGAAGTTTCATTTAATGCCAGCAAGCAAATAGGTATTAGCGATGCAGGTTTTGAGTACCTAGTATCTTTTCTGATTTGCTAGAATGTACTTACTATTAGTAAGGAAAAACATGTGGAAGGCTCAAGGTACCCATGTATTTATTTCTCCTTTTCATTACATCATAACATGTGTCATGGGTGTTTGAACATTCTCTAATGTGGGATCTTCCATTTTGTTTTACTAATACTTCTGACCTACCACTCAGTCTCCAGGTGTATTCCCACATGCCTTATATGCTCCTCCCCTGGATATCTCCTTAGCCTTTTACCAGACAGTCACGGATATGTCCCAATACTAGGTTGGCCCTCTGACTTCTGTGTTGTTGGCTTTGTGGCCATAATGCTAGAGAATGGAGAATGAGCACCTTATGGGGACCATGGAGTCATCATCTTGTGGCAGCATTTTGTCACAAATCCTTTCCTAGGAGGAGCAACATGCAGTGATGTCAGCACATCCATCACTTTTCCTGCCATCACTTCCTGAAGTGCCAAGGTACAATCTCTCTCTGGTTTCTATTAGAAGTTTCACAGTCAGTGGTTTATTGCAGATCCTTCCACCAGGATAGTAGAGTTGGCTGTTAGATGCTTCATCATTTTCTGCTATGGATGTCTTGCCTCTGTGCCATTGGTGCAATGGGATCTTGAGCATTTCTTGCCAACTGTCAGTTGGTGGCTAATGTGGATATAATCAAGTACAACTCAAGTAGGTCTCTTTCACAGCTCCTCTCATACATTAAAAGTGTGTTATTTTATGTCCCATTGACTTTAATTAGCACATCTGTTACATTAATGGGGAAATGTTGACTCTCTATGGGATTCTGCCACTGATGCTATAGGTACCTAGATGATGCTGTACATGATGGTCACAGTTTGGATGTTTAGTATCCAAAGGTTGCACTGGAGGTTCCTTTTACTTACTATGGGTTCAGATAATTTCCAGTACAAGTTGCTGCTCTTTGGACTCTTTTGATCACTGTTAGTGTTCACTAAAATGTTGGCTGTAGTGACTGATGCCTTGAAGGAGAAGGAGAAGGCTGTCCATGTTCTCTATATGACTGACTCCTGGTAGTTTCAATAAGGAACTCCTGGTTATGGCCTTGCAATGGACACTACCTTTGTTGCAATTGTTTTGGGTGCTAAAATCTGGGAGAAGGCACAGAGATGGATACTCTGTAGTGTCAATCATTCTTGCCCACAGGAAGGGACCAAAAAGTCATGAACTCGGTAGACTGGATGAGGATGCAGTAAAGCATCCAGGCTGAAACCATACTGAAGCTCCAGTACCTAATCATTGACAGATTCTTGATTGGGCCATCTAATCGTTGGAGGATGTAGGTGTTAGCAATGGACTGTGATGTTTCACACACCTGTTTTTGGCATGAGATGCATGTTGGTGGGTACTAGAGTAGCTAGAGTAGACCATCCCCAGCAGTCTTCATGTTGACCTTCCACTCTTGAGAACAAACCTATTACAGGTGATGATAGTTCCAAGGATGTAATCCCTGATGTGGTAAGGACCCATTTCAGACAGCTGGAAGTATGAGGTCCACAGGACCTTTGATGAAGCATTACGTCCAGCACTCCTCATATTCTGTCTGACAACCAGTCAGTAGTGTGATATCTGAACAAACAGAGTCATGAGATCATTCCATTTCTGCCAAGAGGAGATGAGAGTCTTGCAGTTAGGTCATAGAGAAACTGCATCTCTCTAACAAGTAGTTCCCATCCCAGCTGAGCTGAACATGCTAGTTGTCTCTCTGAGCTGCTGCTTGAAGCTTCTCTTATAGGTTCATAGGGAGGTACTAGGCTATTGGCCCTAGGGCCTATATAAGTCTAGCCAAACAATACCCTGGCTTTTGCCACCCAAGAAAATTATTTTCCTGTGCCCCTGTCAAGCAGAGCCACAGAAGTGATCCCCGGGGTGAATTTCCTATCTCCCATCCAATCATCAAGATTTTTTCTTGAAGAGTGCTAATGAGGAGCTTTGTTTGATATAGATAGGTAGTTTGTTCCAGAGTATGGGAAGTCTCTGGGACAGGAATCTATCCCTCCAGCATGTACTGTTTATTGTGGTGACAAGGTTTAGGTCCCTAGAGTGTGTAGCTTGGAGGGATTGAGATTTCTTTAAGTGGAGCATGTCCAACAGCTCTGGGTTTGACATAGCTTTGTATGTTAGGCAGAGATCGCCTCTGAGTAGGCAATATGCGACAGAGTAAAGCTGGAGTTTTTTGAGACGGTCTGCATAGGGCATCTGTTTGGGGCCAGTAATCCTCTTTGTGAGGTATTTCTGCGGCCTTTCCAGTTGTTGTAGATGTCTTGTGAGGTACATACCAAAAGGGGTGTTGTACTGTATAATGGTTTGAATGAGTGATGAGTAGAGGGGAACAATGACCTCTTTTTTCCTGGATGAGAAACATTTTGTGATGAGATGTGACACATAGAAGGATTTCCTGACTACTGTGACAATGTGATTATCAAAGGAGAGACTACTGTCCACCTGTGTCCCAAGGTCTCTTATCACATTTTCGGTGTTAAGTAGACTATCGCCTATGTGGTAGTTCATGGGTACAGAGTTTTTACCAAAAGGGATGACAATGCACTTTTTGGCATTGAGCTTGAGGCCATGGCTTTGACACCAGGCATCTGTCTCAGTGAAGCCCTTTTGTAGGATGTCCACATCGTTAGGAGTTTTGATTATGGCTCCTAGTTTGCAGTCATCTGTGAACTTCATTAGCCAAAGACCTTCTGTGTTAGCCTGTACTTCAGAAAAGTAGATACCAAACAGGAGAGGACACAGGACTGAACCATGTGGTACTCCACTTGTCTCGGGTCTGAAGTCGGATTTGGAGTCTGCTACTTTCACAGTGTGGGTTCTGTCAGTGAGCCAGTTGGCAACCCATCTTGTGACATAGGGATTTATACCTAGTTTAGTGAGTTTATCTATAATTCCATTGTGGGGGATGGTGTCGAAAGCCTTGGCGAGATCTAGACAGGCTATGTGAACCACCTTACCCTCATCTACGGCTTTGGTGACCACTTCAAAGAAGTCTATCAGGTTTAGGAGACATGATCTGCATTTTACAAATCCGAACTGGCTGGGGTCCAGAGTTTGGAGATTACCAATGTCATTGTTTATAAGTTCCATGATGATACATTCCATAGCCTTGCAGACCAGGCTCGTTAGGCTGATGGGGTGGTAGTTCCCAGGGTCCATTGCAAATTTAGCATTCATGTCTGAGCTGGGTCTTCTACATGTGGGATTCTCTGCAAAACAGGTTAGTCACCACATGGAGCATAGTTCTCCCCTCTTTTGTTCATCCAGTAGGGAGATTTTCCTGTGGTGATATTCTTTTTCCCATGACAAAGGAGATTCCTGTATTCCTGCCCACCACTACAATTGATTCTAATCTAAATAACAAAGTTTAGAGAACTAAACATTCTCTGCCAAGTGACATAGGTTCTCAGTTTGCCCCAAATGGTATATAGTATTGATCAGTCAGTCACCATACAGGCTATAATGACCTGTCACAGGCTAATGTATGACTTAATCTTCAGTTATTCTGTGTTGCAAATGCATGTCCCAGCTATTACTGTGCATCGCCGCTTTGTGGTAGAGAAGACTGAGGCCCAGCACAGACTAGTCAAGCAGTTCTTTAAAGAAATGCTGCATCTCTCACCACATCTGAAGAACTCTTCTCTTCCATGAGATGGGAACTTCCTGATTAATATCATTTATTTAATTTCGTTAACCAGGGTAACTCACTGCTCCCATATGATGAGCCCACAAGTGTAAAAAATGAAATAAAAAAGTAGAAAGCAAAATTACATTACAGTATAAAATCCAATTATACAGTTTCTGCTTTATGAGTTTTAACACAGGATAACACATGAATAGTGCAGTCCACATATGGATTAAGTATAGATAAAGTGCAATGAACTGAGAAAATCTGGAGACGTTAAGGACAATGAAGGAGAATGAAAAAGATGTTATGTACGTAGAGAGTTGCAGTGTCACAGAACGTAAGACTGACTAAGAAATTGAGTGCATGTGCTGTAAATACTTGAGAATTAGTAGTGAGAGTATAGGCTGTGACAGGAATGTGGGACTGGATAAAGTAACTTAGTGAGAGTACAGGCTGTGACTGGAATGTGGGGCTGGATCAGGTAAATTATTAGTGAGAGTATAGGCTGTGGTGGGAATGTGGGACTGGATGAGGCAAATTAGTAGTGAGAGTATAGGCTGTGACAGGAAAGTGGGACTGGATCAGGTAAATTAGTAGTGAGAGGCTGTGAAGGGAATGTGCGACTGGATGAGGTAAATTAGTAGTGAGGATATAGGCTGTGACAGGAATGTGGGACTGGATCAGGTAAAGCAGTAGTGAGAGTATAGGCTGTGATGGGAATGTGGGACTGGATCAGTTAAATTAGTAGTGAGAGTATAGGCTGTGATGGGAATGTGGGAATGGATCAGGTAAATTATTAGTGACAGTACAGGCTGTGACAGGAATGTGGGACTGGATCAGGTAAGTTAGTAGTAAGAGTATAAGCTGTGACAGGAATGTGGGACTGGGTTAGGCAACTGGACCTCCGGTGTAAGTGTCGGTTACATCTTTGAAGAGGAATGGTGGAAGGTCATTCCTGACAATTCTAAAAGATGAGTTTTCTTTAAAATATATAGAAAGATATTCCAAGGTCTGAGGGCAAAGGATACAGAAACTGCTTTTTTTGTTGTTGTTTGAAGGGAGGGTATAATGGGAGGCAGGAATTTAAGGTTGCAGTTAGAGGTCTAGGGAAATAACGAGCTGTAGAGATAGAGAATGACCAGAGATTCATTAGTCTGAAAAGTAGAGACATTAGTAGAGTTTTATTCTGTGAGTGATGGCCAACCAGTGAACTTTGGCAAGGACCTGGCAGAGGCATTGTCTCTTTGGTAACAGTATAATGAACCTGAAAAAGTTGTTTACAGAAGTTTTTATGGCGGATAGGTTTTTCATGGATATTGATGCTATCAGGGAATGCCATATTCTAATTGTGAGAGAAGCATCCCTTTGCCAATGTCTGACCTTTCTTCAGGGGCGAGAGAGGGTGAGAAATCTTGGTGTCTCAAACAAGCTGAGAGGTGATTTTAGCTTTAAGTTGTCTGTGGTGTTGGAGGTTAAGGTCTGATCCAGCCATGTTCCCAAGTAATGGAAATGAGTGGTGGTTTTTAGGGGGGGTATGGTTATTAAAATTAGAAAATGGGATAAATGTACATCATCTACTCTACTGAAGAACAAATGGTTTCCAACAGTGTGTTAATGTACAGGGATGCCCGGTAAAAAATAAGTCTGCCACTCCATGGCAGCATATTAAATAGTCATGAAGAAGGGACTGAAAAAAGTATATAGACTATTTCTTACATTCACTAAATGAGACTTTGCTGTTTAGCAAACATAAAATAATAATATAAAAAAGCTAAAGAAAAACATTGGACTAGCAAAATTAACTGCAATAGTGATTATAAAGACTTGCCGTTTCACTTACTCCTTGCTAAATATAGTTTAAAAAAGCTGATTTAGAAGGGAAGAAAAATAAAGAAAAATGCAATCTAGAGAGAGAGAGAGAGAGAGAGAGAGAGTGTGTGTGTGTGTGTGTGTGTGTGTGTGTGTGTGTGCATGTGTGTTTGTGCACACCATGCATATTGACATGAAATACTTATATAATTTATTTTTTAATATAAAATGCTTCCTCCAACAACAGTTACATGTAGTACAGAAATCTTGCAACATTAGGTGGAGGAATTTTATGTCAAAAATATATAAAAAAGTATATACTATTAAAATAGATATGAAATAATTTGAGAGAGAGAGACAGACAGACAGACAGAGAGAGAGAGAGAGAGAGAGAGAGAGAGAGAGAGAATGAATCCAGGTTCCCCTTGCAGTGAAAGACTGGACACCTCTTTGTCTCTTTTCCACCATGGATGGGAGGGATAGCAATCACGTAACAAGCCCTTTCCAAGAATTGTCATCAACATAATCTTTTGCCATTAGACAACTTAACACCCATTACAAGATGCTGATGCAGCCAGTTGTCTGTAGAATGGTCATGCAGACAGCAGAGTATGCTGTTCTTTGCACTTGATACATTTTGACTGCAATTTGGAAAATTTTGTTTTAAAAATACTAAGCATATTTTCAGATAGTTTCAAAATTATGAACTATACAATTTTAAGTTAACTACTAGAGTGAGAATAGGAAAATATTTAACAATACTTTTTATTCGTAGTTACTTAATATATCAAGTGACTGGCAGCAACCAATACATTGGTGTAGAAAGGAATATCAATGGAGTTTTGTTCCATTTCTGCTGAATATTTTTTAATGACGTTTGTGTACCAGGAAAGTCCTACTGGGTACAGGTTCCTTTTCTCAACAGAGGCCTGGGGAGAGAAGCTCCAAGGTAACATATTTAATGCAATCAATATTTACAATAACAAATTTTATAATGTAGTTTCAGTGAATACATAGCATAAGTCAGTATAATAAAATTTGCAGATAAAATAAGTAAGAGTGACTGCACTCAACAGAGCAAATGCTTCCTGGCCAAATAAAATTAAAATGCAGCAAATTCCAAAAACTATGACCAAAGAACAACCATAAAGCAGCAACGTTTCCAGTTTTAAAATAACGTTTGTAAGTAGTAGAAACGTACTCTGATATTATAAAAAATCCAACAGTTTATTCCACAGGCACCAGGTAAGTGCTAATAAAATTTGCATTGATATTCACAAACATTAATATACAAGCATTGTATTGAGAATTTACAGATAGAAGAGTAGTGTATAAAATAGGCTCTCTCTGTCACAAAGCCCTACACCTATAAGTTTACTGAGACTTTTGTCTTTGTATCATAGCCTGCACACACTACATCTGACCCCAATATCGCAGGAGCCCTGTCACAAAGCCCTATACCTACAAGTTTACTGAGACTTTTGCCTTTGTTTCCATAGCCTGTAGTTATTACATCTGACCACAATATTGCAGAAGCTCTGTCACAAAGCCCTACACCTACAAGTTTACTGAGACATTTGTCATTGTTCCATAACCTGCGCTTACTACATCTGACCCCGATATTCCAGGAGCTCTCTCACAAAGCCCTACACCTATAAGTTTACTGAGACTTTTGTCATTGTTTCATAGCCTGTAGTCACTACATCTGACCCTGATATTACAGGAGCTCTTTCACAAAGCCTTACACCTACAAGTTTACTAAGAATTTTGTCATTGTTTCATGTATAGGCTGGTCTATCCTAAAAAGACTTTCCCTTAACAACACAGTTAAGCATTTCAACAGCACCTTGCTAAACATTCTTAACTCCCTAGCCCCTCAGCAAACAAAAATAATAAAACATAGACATGCTCCATGGCTCACCAAATCATGTAAAGTTCTAATGAAAGTCATAGACAAAGCATGAACTGCCTGGCTAAAGAATAAAAATGACATAAATCCTCAGTTATGCAGACAACTCCGCAATCAAACAAAAAGACAAATATTGCATGACAAAAAAAATCATACTATTCCTACATTAAAGATAACTACAAAAACAGCCCTAAGAAATTCTGGTCCTCTGTAGCGTCACTACTCAACCCAGGAAATAAAAATAATCCCAGTCCATACTCGAATATACCACCTCTTCAAACAGCCACCAAATGCAACACATACTTTATAGAGTCCATATCTAATCTAAAAATAAACCCAACTCATCCACTCCATCTCACTACTTCTACTAATACCCCCAACACTGTCTTCTACGCACCCCGCACATTACAGACACACAACCAATCCCTCACTCATAACCAAAAACTAAACCATCCCCAGCTTACTTTTCAGCCCAACCTTTTATCTCAAATAAAAAACTACTACAAAAACTGAAACCTTGCTCAACATCAGCAGACAACCTCCCATCAGAATATCTAAAGCTTGCCACAGAGGCAATGGCATTCCCTGTTAGCATCTTAATTAATAGATCCATAGCTGAATCACATGTCTCTAACCTATGGAAAAGATCACACATTATCCCTTTACATAAGGGAGGTAACTCCACTGACATCACAAACTTTCACCCTATTGCAATCTTGTCGTCCTCTCTAAGATTCTAGACAAATATGTGGACCTACAACTTCTCCACCATCTTACACACAGCAAGCTACATTCTCACACTCAACATGGCTTTAGGCTTGCACACCGTACCACAACAGCCTTATTATTTTGCATGGACTCTGTGAACAAAGCCTGTGACACTGGCAAACTAGTACCTGCAATTTTTCTAGATTGGTCAAAAGCATTTGACATGGCATCTCACCCCAAACTCCTTAAAGAACTTTCCAGCATTAGTTTATCCTCCTCCTCACATCAGTGATTTTCTAGCTATCAAGCCGACAGGCAGCAAACAGTAAAATGGCAAGGCTCTGTCTCCACATATCGCATCACCCACACAGGTGTACCTCAGGGATCCATCCTTGGCCCATTACTATTTAATATCTTCATCAGTCACTTACACACACCCTCTTGTGAGGGCACGCTTGTCCAATATGCAGATGATTCCACTATCATCTGCGTATCAGACACATTAACTCACCTACAACACATAACACAACAAGATTTCTCTTCCATAGGAACATGGCTCTCCAGTGCTAATCTCTTTCCGAACGCCCTCAAAACAAAGCTCCTTCTTTTCACCCACAAACCCCATAGTTCCAACAAAACAAACTTCAAGATATTTTCATCCAAAAATACTGAAATTGAATTGGTTCAGCATACCAAACTACTAGGTGTCACAACTGATGATAATCTCAAGTTTGACCTACACATACAAAACAGTATTAAAAAAAAAACACTAAAAACTAGGCATGCTACACAGGAATAAAAACTTCCTCACAGCAGCTTCCAAAATTACCCTGACCAAAACCTACCTCTTGCACTCACTGTTATATAGAGCCCCTATTCTAACTAACTTACAGACCTCCCTAAGAAAAAAAACTAGAAAGCTGTTATAACAAAACTGCCAGATTTGCCATAAACGCAACCCCTCTTACTCATCACTATAAAACCCTGCAGTCCCTAAGATGGCTTGAACTTCCCCTCCACCTCTTACTAGGTATACAAAATCATCCACAACCCACTAGCTTTTCCTTCTCTGAGCCCATTAATCAACTTTTATATCCCAAATAAACATCTCAGATCTATAGATAAACATCTCCTCATAACTTATAAACTTAAAAAAACCCAGGCCTAAGCCTTTACTCCTTCTCTGTGTCAAAACTATAGAACTCCCTTCCTTTAATTATCAAAACTGCTACTAACCTGCACTCCTTCAAAACCTCTATAAAAGAATATTTCAACAAAGCTTGGATTTGCTCCTGTATGAGCCCAGGCTGAGGTACTCTTAAATCTTTTTCTACCTCTACCCTCTCTCTCTATTCCCACTGCTAACTTACACTACCCTCCCTTCCTCTACACATACTCCCCTGAGGTTATACTCATACCCTTTCCACATTTATTCCTACTATCCCCCTATCACACCCTACCCTTCTCTACTCATACTATCCTATGCCTTCACCAATATAATCTGTTACCATATATCATGAAGTCTAGAATAGTAATAATCATTATGATAATCATCTCTTATGTAAATAATGCTGAATCTTCCTATTATGAGACTTTCCATATATATTTTATGACTTTATTATGTCTGTTGAGTTTTTATTATGACAAACTAATAATTGTAGTTTTTCTAATTTTGTGCTTGAATGTTATGACTTTATTATGTCTGTTAAGTTCTCATTCTGACAAACTAATGTGTTGTTTTCATATTTGTACTTGAATGTTATGACTTTATTATTTCTGTCTAGTTTTTCATTCTGTCAATATGCATCTGGAGCTTTTTTCCCCTGGGCCTCCTCTGAAAATGGGTACCTCATGACTCAGTCAGACTATTCAGGTAAACAAATGCCAAATAAAATAAATAAATAAATACATAAATAACTTAATTAAATAATGGGTAGGAGTAATTTAAGAAATACAATAGAGTGAGGTATTACAGGGGATAAGAAAGTTTTAGTGTTAATAGAGAATAAGCTATGGAATAGTAATTTGATTGTGCTAATTAGAAGTAGTTATAGTAGTTTAAGATATACAATAAAGTAAGGTATTTGAAGGGAATAAGTGGATTAAGTGATTCGGTGCTTTAAAGGGAGGTATAAAAAGGTAATGAAGGGTGTTAGGAGAGCCATGTTTCAGATTAGTAGAAGTGACAAAGCCAGGAGGCAGACCGGGTCTTTTGGTAGTGATGTGAACAGAAGAAGGCATGATCTATACCTGACTGATACAGAAATTTTGTTCCAAGTTCTAGCTACACTATTGGAATAGAGACTGACCCTAGCAGCCCTTTATGGTTTGTAGACGATAAGAAGTTGTTTATTATTTGACTGAAGGGGACAGTTTATAAGATAGTATTGAAGTATGGGGCTAATTGTTGGGTAGGCAGATGGGGTAATGATTAATTTTGTGGGTTAAGGTGAGCTGACTATAAGACAAGTGATAAGGAAGTTCAAGCCAGTTAAGTGTTAAGTGTTTTAGTGCTAAACAGTGGTGGGTCCACTCAGGTTTGTTGCAAATGAATCTGGTAACTTTGTTGTAATATTGTTCAAGTTTAGAATTAAATAAGGCTTGAAGGCTGGTCATAATTGAGGCTACATATAGGAGAGAGGGTTATAGGTAAGTGGTAGCTAGAGTTACTTTGGCAGAGTCTGTAAGGAATTTCTTTACTCTTTGTAGGGTACCTAGTTTTGATGCGTTTTCTTGATGCTGTTGTGGATATATAAGTCATATTTAAAATTGTTGTCAATTGTCATGCCAAGTGGTTTTGTATGTAGGGTACTTTCAATTATGTTATTATTTAAGGAAGACATTTAAATTTTTTTTCATGAAAATTGGCTTTTGGTAAAAAAAGAGAAGTAATTTTATTTTATTTTTATATAGCAGCAGGTGATTATCTTGAAGTTAGCTTTTAACAGAGTCAAAGGCTTCTTAAGTAATTCTCTGAAGATGTATTAGGTTGTTGGAAAGTTTGCTGAGAGGATTTTTGTAGATTATTAGTGAATATATTGAAGTGTAGTGGGCCGATAATGGAGCCCTGTGGCATGCCATTACTGACAGGCAGGAAGAAGGGAGAAAAGGTGGATAACCATTTAACAGACTTTTTTTTTTTTTTTTTTTTGTTAAGTAGTTAAACCGACAGCTTGAGAGAAGAAAGTTAGCAGAGGAGTTTCTGGTGAGAAACTAGGTCAAAAGCTTCAGAGAGATCAAAGAATTTAATAGAAAAAAAGTTTGCCTTCATCAGTGTCTTTGTTGCAATTTCAGAATGAAAGTTTTTTTTTTTAACAACAAACATCGTTACTGAATTATCACTTATGACATAGGGAATCATACATTTATATAAATGAAAACAAACTATAATGACATATTTTTAGTTGCAAACATTATACATCACCTATAATATTTTATACAGTCATTGTGAGGCAAACACTACATAGCTTTTTCAATTCCTGCCTTCCCATAAACCTTATTCTTCTTCCAAAACATTATTCTGCATGTATTGCTCCCACAAATCCCATTTTTCTGTGTAATTTGCTCCTACCCCTTTCTAAAGATTCCATGTTCAGTTATCTCTTTTATTATATTTACTACTTCTAGTATGGTTGGTTTAGACTTTGATTTCCATTTTCTAGTAATTGCTTTTTTGGCAACTACCAGAATTACTATGTCTTCTCAATTTTGAGTCTGTATCACAACTCAAAAAGTCATTTCTTTAGTTATACCAATTTGCTCACCCAGTATTTCTGACAGAATAGTCTGCCAGCTCATTACACTCCCAAAAGATATTTCCCAATCATCTCTTTCTTAACCATCACACCTCCAAAATTGCAATCCAACTGAGAAAACATTCTTTGAAGTCTGCTTGAAGTAAATAAATAATTACGCAAATACTCCCAAAGATCCGAAATCTACTAGATTTTCTCGCATATTTGGGAGCCATATATATATATATATATATATCCTTCCATTGTATCTTTGAAAATTGCTTATTCAAACTCTCTTCCCAATCCTATCTAACATCCTCTGATTGGTTCCTATATTTATCATGCAATATTTTATATTCCTTAGTAGTTATCCCTTTTTTAACAGCTGTTTCTGTTTCAGATTCTACTAAAATCTCCACCAGTGCTGGTCTTTCACTTAGGATCTCCCATGTCCCTTTCTATTTGCCTGTACTCTGATATCACTCCTTGATAGGGAAGGCAATCTCTTGCCTGCAGTCTAAATGAATTCTTGGCTTCTTCCTATTCTGTATTCCTTTCCCTCTCTAATTATTTGTTCCCAATACTCTGATTCCTTTGCCAGTTTTCTCCAGTAAATTCTAGCCCCCTCTTGTCTATTTTCTGTACCCTTAATTGCAGTCATCTCTATCAACAGAATCTTATTTCTCCATTCCCATGTTGACTAAGTTGTTAGAATACTTTCTTCTACTTTATAAATATAATATTTTGTACTGTTATTGTTATTTGTCTTAAGGACCTGCATCCAAAATCCCAGTCATTCCTTATTTCTTGAGCTTCCTCCCTGTTTCATCATCATCATCCTTTTCTAATTTGAATTATAGCTTTCTGCTTGTACTATGTATTGGAGCCATAACTGTGTAACTCTGAAGGGGCACCTTGTTCTACTGAAAGGATGAACTTATCCCACTTGACTCTTGCCCTCTTCCCCTTCCAGATAAAATCCTTCAACCTTTTATTAATTTCTATCCATAACTTCTGTATTTGATAAAAAATATGCCTGACTAGTGTATAAAACTAAAGGGACTGAAAACATATTCACTGCTTCTATCTTGCTATCCATATCCATAAAACAGAGCTTTCAAATTTCTCAGTTTTTGATTATCTTTTGTTTAGTCTCTTCCTGCATATCATTAGATGCTACAACAGAATCCTATTTAATCCATACTCTTAAATATTCATTTTATTATGTTCCCATAAATATGGATATTGCTGAACCAATTTATATGTGGGTACATAGTTTGCACGATCACCTTTGGTTTAACTTCATTAATTTTGTATCCCAAAAAGACTTGAAGCTGTCTCAGAATGTTCCATAATGCTGAAATGTGCTTTTCTGGTTTTACCACATGCAACATTGTATCATCTGCAGATAAAGCCAACTTTTCTTGATTGCCATAGCAATTATGTCCTTGAATTTCTGAGTCTTTTATTTTCTTTGCTATAACAAAGTAGGAAGAGGAAACCCCTGCCTCATTCCTCTGCTCAAAGAGAACTTATCAGAGAGGAATCCCCCCACTTTAGTGCTTGCCTCTGATCACTCATATATCCTCCTAATTAACCTTATTATTGTATCAGGGAATACAAATGCTTCCATTACCCTACTTATAAAATTCCATCTTACTCTGTTGAATACTTTCTTTGCCTAAAGACTCACCAAAAGCTGTGGTATTTTTTTGAATTCTGTTTCCCTTAGGATCATCACGGTTCTGTTAATGTTGTCAAATGTTTTCCTAGCCTCCACAAAACCACATTGATCCATATGTATCAATTTTGCATCAGCTTTGCATTTCTTTTAGGCATTATACACATAAACATGTTATAATCATGGTTTAGAATTGAAATGGACCTATAGAAGCTGAATCTGATGGGTCTTTACCATTTTTAGGTATTACAGCCACCTTCTCCTCCTTTTAAAGTACTGTTAAAAAAAATCCAGATGTTTAACACTTTTGTCCCTCTTTAGTTTCCAAACTTCCAATGCAATTCCATCTGTTCATGAAGACTTTCCTGTAGATTGGTTGTACATCACCATTTTTATCTCATCTCCTCCTATCCTATTAGTAATTGAGTCTCATTTACCTCTAACCTTGGCATATTTAATTCTTCCATAAACATTTCCATTTGTACTTTTACTTGATTTCCATGTTTCTCTGCTTTATGCAGATTTTTATAAAATTTTCCAAATAGTTCTATTTCCTGTACAGGATTTCTAGTTATTTTTCTTGTTATAGGCTCTCTAAGCTTGGCAACCACTTTTTCTACTTTCTGTTGCCTGAGACATTGAGTGAAGAGCTTTTGTGCTCTGGAGTTATTAACAGCAATCTTTCTAAACTCATGCATATTATCGAGGTAGTCCCTTATTTTCTCTTTAGCACTTTGCATTTGCGCGATCTTCTTGTTCTGTAAGATTCCCCTATTCTGCAACATTTTAACCTTTGTCAGTCCCTCTAAATAATTCTTGCTACTTCTTAACCTTATCCCTTTTCTTTTGTTTCTACCCTATTTTAAACTTCACTTTCAGTTTATCCCACTCTCTATCTTTATTTTCTGAAGAAATTTCTATCTTCCCTAATAACTCCTGAATAATTTCCACTGTTCCTTCTTTAAATTTCTCTTTCTTTAACAGATAGATGGGGAAGCACTAGTGTCTCATTTTTTTTGTATTACTCTGCATTTTTATTTTAGTTATTATTGCCAAGTGATATGAAATAGTTATTGGATGTGTTTCAAAACTTTCAATTAAATGCACATGTTCCAGTGAAATAAAAGTTCTCCCTAGCCTAGTCCAGTTTTTGTATCTTGGGGTATAATGTATACATTTTCTCTGAGCTTCTACTTCTGAATTCACATATTCCATACCAAATATTTTCATAAATTTCTTAAAACAATCTATCCTCTTTTGTTATATATTTCCCTGCTTGGCAGCCCAGATATATCATCACTGTTGCAAATCAAATTACAGTCCCCACCAATATGTAATATTCCCTGCTGAAGGCTGACTATTTCTCCCAGAATTTTCTTAAGCTGTATTGTAGCAGTTTTAGTGGAACATAAATACATGCCAGCATAATCCTCCTCCCTTTCCAGCAGTGCCTTACTATTACAAATCTACCATTTTTATCTTTTTTTCATTTTCTATCACTATTAGACCCCCTCTAGCAATTAATATAAGTACCCCCTTTTCCTTTTTCCTAGATATTCTGCTGAATGACTATACACCCTTTCCTAGATAAAATCATTCATCTCTTTATTAATTGCCATCTACAACTTCTCCTTTAGTTGATAAGAATGTGTCTGACCTATGCATGTAACCAAAGAGACTAAAAACATATTCATTGCTTCTGTCTTGCTATCCATATCCATAAAACAGAGCTTTCAAATATGTCAGTTTTTGTATTATCTTTTGTTTACTCTCTTCCTACATATCCTTAGATGCCACAACAGAATTATTTTTAAATGATACTCTTAAGTACTTCATTTTATATTGTCCCCGTAAATATTGGTACTGCTGAATCAATTTGTGTGTGGGTACATACTTTACAGCTATTACTTTTGGTTTAACTTCATTAATTTTGTATCCCAAAAAGATTTGAAACTGTCTCAGAATGTTCCATAACAATGAAATGTCCTTTTCTGGTTTTATCAGGTACAAAATAATATCATCTGCAGATAAAGCCAACTTTTCTTGATTGCCATACCATTTATATCTTTGAATTCCTGAGTCCCTTATTTTCTATGTTAATGCCTCTAAATAAAACTCAACTAAAGTAGGAAGTAGAAACTGCTGCCTGTTTTTTTCCTTAAGCTTCATTATAGCAGTTTTAGGTGGAACAGAAATACATACCAGCATAATTCTCCTCTCTTGCCAGCAGTGCCTTACTACTACAAATCTACCATTATTATGTTTTTTCCTCTTCTATCACTATTAGAGCTCTTCCAGCAATTAATATAAGTACTCTCTTTTTCCGTTGTCCCAGATATTCTGCTGAATGACCATCCTGAAATCTTTTTTTTATCAAATTCACATGATCCGTTCTTTCCTGCCTCCTGTAATATAACTATTTGCAATCTGCATTTTAATATAGTTTTGTATATACCTGTGAGACCATTCACATTTAAAGCTAATAAGGAAGGTGTTGTTATTATGATAAGACATTATTATCCCCACTGTTATATATAACAACTTTTTTTTTTACTTTCTAGTTTCAGCTTTTGTATTATATGCATTCACTAATGTTTGGTAGCATAATCCTTTATACAGTTGTTTCTTATCATATCCATTTGAAACTATGTCACATCTTACAAGACTTTTTGTTTTAATGCAAATGCTTAACGAACATACCTCAGAACACCCCCATAACCAATTAACTTAATAAAAGCACACACAACTATGTACATGTTCAAATAATGAAGTTTAATCCTCCTAATAATAGCAATTGTCCCAGACTGATAGCTACAGTCACAGGCTTGAACTGACCTATAATAAAGGTTATTCATGTTAAGATGCATGGCACATCCTGTGCTTCTACTTATAATAAGTGATGCCTGTTTTTGTCTTATCTTTATTCCTATCCCAGATGAAGAAAATTCATTGAATACTTTTAGAAAACATTATTTTTAACCATTGCAAGAAAAGAGTATGCTGTTTTTATTGCCCTTGTCAGCTTATCTCCATAGAAACATGAGAACCAAATACACAGTTGCCTTTAGCTACAAGCTTCTCATGTTGCACTGTGAACATTTGCTAGAAGGAAACTTTTCATTATATTCAGTTTCTTATATTTACTTGCTTCCCCTTAAAACTTGTTATTAGATAATGCCAATGGCCTTAATCCAGTCATTCACCTATGCAAAAGTAAGAAAAAGCATATCAATTTTACTTATATCATGCTCTTTTTTCCAGGCTCCTTCTCGTTTTACATCTCAGTGCCGACATATCTTAAAAACTGAAGAAGAAGAAATAAAGAAGAAGGCAAAAAATGGGGCACCTGTTTACTTTAGTATCCCTATTAAAAATAACTGAAAACGCTATATTTTATAACATGCAGTATATATCTTGTTTCATACAAAATCCTGCTAAGAACAAAACTGTTTTACTTACAATTACCTCTTTCCTTCATCTTCCTCTTTCCTTAATGTTCTTCCAAACATTAATGACATGAAATGGAGCATATACTTTGGAGCCCCCTACGATTTCAACAAAGTCAAAACAGTCCAGTATTTCCAAGTTTTCTTATTTCACCATATTTTACAAATATTATCGATGCTTTGTAATCCCACATTTATTCATTAATTTCAGAATTGCTGGTTTTCTTTCCATTGATCTCTAGCTCCCAAATCCAGTCTCTGGTTCATTTCCAATATACTCATGGTTCGTCTAATGAACTTCTGTGCTTTTTGCTGTCTCTTAAGAATTTTCCTTTGAAACACTGGAAAAGGTTTCATTGGCATAGTCTCTCTATGAGCTTTATTATCAGAAGAAGAAGAAGAATCCCTTTCTGATTAATAGCTCACATTTTGTTGCACAGACTTTGGTATTTTCTCCATAGTATGTTCTGCATCAAAAAATGACTTTGTCCCTCTAGGAAAAAATATTTTGAAGATAGCTGGATATAGCAGCTTGAATCTCACACCTGTTTCTTGACATTCCCCAATTGCTGGAATAAATTTACTCCTTTTCTGCCTAGTGTACAGTGAGTAATCATTTTCCAGAAACACTCAACTGTCTCCAACTTTAAATACTTTGTCCTTCTGCCACAGATTTGTCAGAATCAACTCTTTCTGCAACTTTGCTATAGAGGTCATGGCTGCTTTCTCACATCCAGGTTGCAAACATACACACAATGTGCCCTTTCAATTAATAACTGCTGTCGAGTACCAGTCCTGTTGCTTGCTTATACTTTCATAAAATTAATACAATTTTTTTCCTCTTAGTTTCTCTGCTACAGCAGAAAATCTCAGGTTTTCCTTACATGCTATGTCTTCTAATTATACCATTTTTGAAACATCTCTTCTTGAACAGTTTCATACTCTGCCAGCCTTTTCTTCATTTCACCCTCTGATTTTTACAGTTTATCAGCTCATGTGAATATCTGTTTAATGCTTCTTCCATTTTTTTTCCAGCCTTTTTTATTTGAATTGATATACTTCTTCAGTGTTTCATTTATTTTAATCAGCTCTGAGCACATTGGACTTATTTTTCTGCAGAAAACTGGAAGTTATGTCTTGCTCCAAAGCTGGAGCTTCAGCTGCATTTTGCTGAACAGTTGCAGGATTCTGCCCAGCCAGTATTTGTTTTCTCATCAACTTTTGTGACTGATATTCTTTCAAGATCTCTAAATTTCTTTTTGCTGATGTCCAGGCAGTGCGCTTACTAGCCAGTAACTAGAATGTACCCAAAACGACCAATTCACTGTCTCTCTTTTCTGAGTTTCTGTTTTCAAACTGGGAGTGCTGAAATTAAACTGTCACTGTGTGAAGCCACCTTGGATGTCTTGTCAATGGTTTTAATTATATCTGTGGAGGTTAATAAGGCTGTGATAGTTCAAAGGGCAGGTTTAATGCCATGCTGTATGGAGGTCAGGAGCCTTTTCTACAGGACTTGTTTAAGAAGTAGCTTGTGAATTACCTTCTCCAGAGGTTTTGACAAAAGTTATAGTATGGTTATAGGTCAAAAATTGGTTATATCAGATGAAGTTTCTCATTAATGAAGGCGATTATGAAGAATTTTTTCCATAGAGAAGGAATGTATGATTCCTTGCTAGATTTATTAATTAGAACATACACAGGCTAGGCTATGGAACTGGCAGCCAGCTTGAGGTACTCTTCTGGGAGAATATCTGCTGAAGTAAAACAGGGTTTCAGTTTAAGAAGTAACAGTTTGATGTAGGAGGTTGAGATGAGTTTGAGTGTAAAATAGGGGGTATTAGCTCTAAAGAGAGGACATGTCCAGATTGTTAGGAGGAAAATCTTTAGCAATGATGTTAATGCTTTCTATAAAATGTGTTTAAATTGAACAGCTATTTTAGAGGAAGTGTTATTTGGGGCAGGATTAGTAGTTGTGTTTGTTTCAGAGTGTCGTATATTATTAATAGAAGACCAGAATGTTTAGGGTTGGTAGGCTGATTTAGTAATGGGTTACTGTAGAAACTTTTCTTGGCTGCATTAATCTGTCTTTTACTACAGGTGCACAATTCTTTAAAATGTTGCAGCTTTTGGGGACTCTATATTTTAACCATTCTTTCCAAGCCCTATCTCTTTCATACATTAGATGCCTGCTTTGAGTGGATAACCATGGAGTATTGTTATTTTTTACTTGTTTTGTTCTAGTTGGAGCTAGACTATTGAGGATTTTCAGTAAAAGTGTGTTCAATTTGTATACTGCGTCATCAAGTGGAATATACTTCAGGATAGACCAATTAAGGGAACATAAGATTATTTTAAATGTATCAGGTTTAAAATTAGTGATTTTACAGGAAGTTCTAAGTAAGTGTTGTTTGACATGATGGGTACAGAGTCTGTTTGCTTGTACAGGGAGGTGGTCAGTGAGGGAATCAGAAAGGGTGCTGCTGGAAACATATATAGTGGAATCTGAAGACCAATATCGAGTTGAGAATTGAGCAGCAGTTACTGGGAGAGTTATAAAGTGTTGCAGGAGGAAATGAGCTGAGTCAAGCCAAATAGGTTGAGGCTAGTTCATGGGTATTTTGTGGCAATAATCTGTCAATCAAGAAATCAAGATTAATGTCACCTAGGATTATCTTTTAATTAGAAATTGTATGTGAGATCCAATTTAGGATGGTTTCCAAGAATGTAGCATTATTACCTGGGGGGATATAGAGTATATATATATATATATATATATATATATATATATATATATGTGTGTGTGTGTGTGTGTGTGTGTGTGTGTGCATTATATATATGTATATATATATATATATATATATATATATATATATATATATATATATATATATATATACACACACACACACACACACACACACACACACACACACCTCTAATCATATTTGTTTATGGTTATTTAGGTTAAGATTAGAGATGAGGAGTCTAAAGTTATGGAATCTGGGAATTGGTTTATTATAGGGTAGGATTTCAAGATAGACTGGGTATAGTAAAGCTTCTCCAGTACTTTTTTGTTTGATTAGCCCTGATGAAATTTTAACCGAAGAGTGATATTTCAGAATCAGGTATTTGGGGGTTTAGCCATGTTTCCATTATAGCAACAAGACCTGGTTTATTATGGGAGATCCAGGTGTGAAGTTCTGAGATTTTGTTATATTTGTTATGAGTGTTTAAGGAAATTAATTTAAGCTGTTTGGGTGAGTTTGGAGTAGGTGGGTTGGGTTTATACAGTTTTGGTGATAGTGGTGTGGTCTGTGTATTAGAAATTAGAAGATGGGCTGAGTAGGATGGGGGGATTGGCTTGAGATTAGTTTTCAAGGCTACTGGGGAGTCAGGAAGGGAGGGAGGTGAGGTCAGGGTTGGGTTGAATATCCTGACAGAATGGTAAGAGACAGAAAGATGGATAAGGCCGTTCAGCTTGTTTTGATGTAACTTTAAGAGTTAGTTTTATTTTATTGTGGTGGGTGTGATGATTTATTTATTTATTTATTATTTATTATTTAACATTTGTTGAGTGGGAAACTCCGACTATTTCAGAGCCTATTTTCAGTGGCCCAGGGAGAAATGTTCCAAATGCTTGTCTTTGGAATGTGGGAGGAAACAGGAGCACCTGGAAGAAACCCAAGTGAACACAAGGAGGACATGCAGACTCTGCGTAGAAGGCACCCCAGCCAAGAATCGAATAGGAAAATCTCTTGCTGTGAGGCAAAAATGTTAACCGCTGCACCACTGCACCACCCATTTATTTATTTGAATTTAAGTAATGATTTCACGATTCATTGTATATGCTGGAAGCAATTGATGGTGAAATGGGATGATTTGAAGGGTTAGAGGTGGATCAGGTAGTGGGAAAACATGTGTAAAATTGAGTGATGTATGGTTAAGTTGTAAGGTGATAAAACAAGAATGGCAAGGATGCATTAATATTTAAGAGGAGCATAGGATGTAGGTGTGTAGGGAGATAGGTCTCTGAAAGAGGAGCTAAAACACTTGGTAAACAAATATAGGAGGGGTAGGAGTAGATAGCTGAGTAGGGTAAATGGGGTAAGTTGTGATCACTGGGGTCAGTTTGTAAATATAAGAGAGGAAAGAACGTTAAAGTACTTAAATGCAGATTGATGGTTTAGGAGTTGTGTGTGTATTATTGTGTCTGTGGTATGTCTATATTTATGTGTGTGTCTTTAAGAGGTGTGGGAAGTCTGTGGAGTTGTGGGCGGAGAGCAGGTCCTATAAATGTAATGGCATGAAAAGTGGGTGGGGAACTTGGAGGTGGAGAGGAGCATAGTGAGAAAGAGCTTTTACACCTGCAGAATTTGTCTTATCATAGGTTCATAGGTAGGTACTAGGCTATTGGCCCTAGGGCCTATACAAGCCCAGCCAAAAAGGTACCCTGGCTTTTGCCACCCAAGAAAATTATTTTCCTGTGCCACTGTCGAGCAGAGCCACAGAAGTGATTCCTGGGATGAATTTCCTATTTCCCATCCAATAATCAAGATTTTTCTTGAAGAGTGCTAATGAGGAGCTTTGTTTGATATAGATAGGTAGTTTATTCCAGAGTATGGGAAGTCTCTGGGACCAGAATCTATCCTTCCAGCATGTTCTGTTTATTGTGGTGACAAGGCTTAGGTCCCTAGAGCATGTAGCTCAGAGGGATTGGGATTTCTTTAAGTGGTGCATGTCCAGCAGCTCTGGGTTTGACATAGCTTTGTATGTTAGGCAGAGATCACCTCTGAGTAGGCAATATGCGATGGAGTAAAGCTGGAGTTTTTTGAGACGGTCTGCATAGGGGATCTGTTTGAGTCCAGTAATCCTCTTTGTGAGGTATTTCTGTGGCCTTTCCTGTTGTTGTAGATGTCTTGTGAGCTACATACAAAAAGGGGCATTGTACTCTATAATGGGTCTAATGAGTGATGAGTAAGTGAGAACAATGACTTCTTTTTTTCTGGATAAGAAACCTTTTGTGATGAGGTGTGCAACATAGAAGGATTTCCTGACGACTGTGGCGATGTGATTATCAAAGGAGAGACTTCTGTCCACCTGTGTCCCAAGGTCTCTTATCACACTTTCGGTGCTAAATATACTACCACCTATGTTGTAGTTCATGGGTACAGAGTTTTTACCAAAGGGGATGACAATGCACTTTTTGGCATTGAGCTCAAGGCCATGGCTTTGACACCAGGCATCTGTCTTTGTGAGGCCCTTTTGTAGGATGTCCACATCGTTAGGAGTTTTGATTATGGCTCCTAGTTTGAAGTCATCTGCGAACTTCATTAGCCAAAGACCTTCTGTGTTAGCCTGTACTTCAGAGAAGTAGATACCAAACAGGAGAGGACCCAGAACTGAACCCTGTGATACTCTATTTGTCACTGGTCTGAAGTCAGATTTGGAGTCTGCTACTTTCACAGTGTGGGTTCTGTCAGTGAGCCAGTTGGCAACCCATCTTGTGACATAGGGATTTATACCTAGTTTATTGAGTTTATCTATAATTCCAGAGTGGGGGATGGTGTCAAAAGCCTTGGCAAAATTTAGATAGGCTGTGTGAACCACCTTACCCTCGTCTACAGCTTTGCTGACTGCTTCAAAGAAGTCTATCAGCTTTAGGTGACATGATCTGCCTTTTACAAACCCGAACTGGGTGGGGTCCAGAGTTTGGAGATTACCAATGTCTTTGTTTATAAGTTCCATGATGATACGTTCCATGGCCTTGCAGACCAGGCTCGTCAGGCTAATGGGGCTGTAGTTCTTGGGGTCCATGGTGGCTCCCCCTTTGTGGAGTGGGTTAACCATTGCTGTGTGCCATTCAGTGGGCACAAAGCCTGAGGTCAGGCTATGATTGAACATGGTACTTAGGTGGGGTGCCAGTTCATTCTGTAGTTCATGTAGAATGCAGCCTCAGATGTTGTCTGGTCCCATGGATGCTGTGTTCTTGGCTTTTGAGAGTGTGGTTTTTACCTGTGCAGCCGTGATTACAGGAACTTTGCATTCTTCCGGTATAGAGATGGGCCCTTTAGGGAGTGAGAGGGGGGTAAAGTTAGCACTGATCTTATCTGCCAGGATGTTGGCAATATCAGTTGGGTCTGTATATTTAGTGCCGTTGGGCTGTAACTCAGAGCAGATCTGAGTGTTGCCATTGAGATTCTTGACATAGCTATAGAATGCTTTGTGGTTGTCTTTAGAATCAGTGGCAATTTTGTTTTCGTAACTAGCTTTGGAGGATTTTATGAGGGATCTCAGCTTCTTACTGAGGCTGACCAGGGAGCTCCTCCACTCATGGGATTTTACTCTCTTTTGCAACAGTTTCTTCCTTCTGTTGTACAGTTTGTTTATGGCAGGGGACCTCCAGATTGGCTTCCTTTTTTTGGAGGATAGCATATTGGTTCTGTTTGGGATAGCACAATCCATGCACTTGTGTAAGTGCTTATAAAGTGCAATTGTGTAGGATTCAGTAGTCGTAACTGTATTGTCCATCTGCATGGGTGTCATGAAGTTCACCACTTCTGTCTTAAGAAGCATGAAGTTGGCTTTGGAGAAATGTTTTATTGTGGTTTCCTTAATGGGTGGTGGGGGCAGGATGTGGATATCTAGGGTGATTAGCTTATGGTCAGATCGGACCAATGAGGCGTTCACTTCAGGTGTGGAACACCGGTCACTCATGTTGGTAATGACTAGATCTAGGATATTGTTGCTCCTGGTGGGAGTGTGGATAAGTTGATCCAGGGCATTGGAGTTTATAAATTCAGAAAGCGTTGAGCGAAGGAGTTGGTACATGAGTATTTTTCCCAGTTAATGGTGGGGTAGTTGAAATCGCCCATTATTAGAGTGTTTGGTTGAACCCTAATATTTTCCAGTACATCAAGAAAAGAGGAGTGGGAATCCTGGGGCATGGTGGGGGATCTGTAGCAAGCTATAATTTGGATTGCAGTTTTGCCCAGAGTTAGTTGCACTTGGATAACCTCAAATGCATTATGCTGAGCAACTTGCCTGGAGGTGTGGACATCCTTAATGAATATAAGCTTTCAGTGGAACAATTATTGCAATAGGAACAGTTGTCTAACACATGCTTTAAATTCACAAGGGTTATCCTACTCTGTCAGATTGCAATTATAGTAGAGCTTTTTATAAGGATAAAGTTCTACAAAACACTATGAATCTACTGGTGAGTTATCTTCACCAGGTGCAGTTTCACAGCAAACAAGCTGAGTGCAGGAAAGTTTGCAGATAGGAGTGGAACAAACTAAATTTGGCTGAGAGAATAGCAGCAAGAGTATAACCAATTACCTGAAGGAGAAAAAGGCCAGCCTGTCATGTTATAAACATTGTTTAAGGTTGTAAGCATGAGTTCTGTGGTAGGACATGGAGCTCTCACTACTATTATACTATATACTATACAACTCACTACTAATATAGAAATTTGTAGTAGTTAGCAACCAATGGCAGTGTACAGAAGAATATTAAGCTGTTTTTTTTTCCAGAGGCTCTGAGCTTATAATATTTGGATTATTAACAAAACACACAAGAAGAGAATTTTCAAAATTTAATTAATTATTTCAAAGTTACTGTTAGAGAATATTGATTGTCAGGAACCATGGTGTGAGTGTGATCATCTGAGTTAGACTTTTGTTTTAAATAGAATCGAAACACTGTCTACATTCTTTGGGTTAGTGTTGACAATATTCTCTAGTGTTTTCTTTCAGAGTTTCTGAATGGAGCCTAGAGATCATACTTTGAGGTGGTTCACTGCAGTGGGTGTAACAGATTGAATAATTCCTTCTCATGGCATCTTAAGTGGCTATTCCTTTAAATATCAAGCTCTCAGAATAGCAGACATCTATTATCCCTGCACTGGGCATAATAGATATGTGCAGCTCCTGGTATTCCAGTTCTTTCTAATAACTCATAATTTGGATCTTCTCTAAATGTGAATCTTTGGAAAATTCCCCTGTCTGATGCTTAAAAAATGAAGACCTACTAAGTACATCTGTTATTGTTATGCCACTATTCAGAACCATCACAGGGCTGCTTCTTTCACCGGGGACCCTTACACAGCATTGACAGTTTTCAGTATTTCAGCACCAGACACAGAAGATACAGGCCTATGCTCATACCCAGCATTTGGCAGTCATGTAGACCAATCAACATAGGGCCTGTCTCATGACCACAGGCAGACTACACGCTTAAGATAAAGGGTCCAAAGTCCATGCTATGGTGGCTTTTAACTTACTTGTAGCTGCATCTGCAGGCAGCAAGAAGATTGCAATCTGCCTATTATATCAGAGAGATATGCCTAGGCTTTGAACCAGGAAGTAAGAAAGCAAGGACACGTTCCACCCAGTCTTTCCCACTAGGGCAGGACACCCTATAGCAGCATTATGAATGGGTCCTTGAGTTCTTGAGGCATGTTCCCAAGGTGGAACATGAAACTGGGTGATGGTCTTCCTTTGCTTTCCTACTTGAGTTAAGGAATTCTCACCACTGAACATTGCGGCTATTTACAAAAGTCCTCATACACTTTTTTTTTTTCTGAGACCTTGGACATTGCTATCTCCATGTGAGATTATTGAAACTTATTTAATTTCTGGTGGCAGATGCTTGAGCTTGTGAAGAAAAACATTGTCCCAACATTTTAACTTGATGTACATGCCCATCCAACAGTTTAACTTGATCCTGGTGCTTGGCACAGTTCTTTTGTATCTTGAGCCACCTCCCCCAGATTGTACCTACACTTAGAATGTTCAAAATCTTTTGTGGGTTGCCTCACTTTGCTACATGACCTAAATAAACACAGAGTGTATGTGGGAATGGTATAAGATTCAATCTTCTGATGCTACCAGAGGAAGCCTTCTCCTTCCACATCAGTGTCTTCAGCTGTGACAGAGTCAATGGGGTCTAGTGTCCCTGCCCTTTAGACAGACAACGATAATGATTATTCTTTCTTTCCAAACCCTAATTTTATCTCTGCTTTGCAGAAAACATCTGGAGTTCTGAAATTCAGTTTAGACTAGACATCTTTTCCCTGCCTCTTTCTCACAAGACATTTTCATGAGCATTTGGGGAAAAAGGAGTAGTCACGGGTCTTTCTGCTGGGAAGCTGATCATTAACATTTCATTTTTGAGACCTGGAAGTACTCAGGTATTGGCCCTTTATGCCAAGAAAGCTGATCACCATTAGAGGCCACCCAAAGTGGTCTGCACATCTGACCAAGCATTCTAAGGGTGATTCATATTTTGCTTCTTCATTCAGCATTTGTCTTACATACAGTAGTATCTAGCCACCTTTTTTCCTGATAAGGAGTCTACAGCAATGGAGAAATGTGGTAAGTGTGTTTCCTCATCTAGTACACTGTGTCTGTGGGCTCTTAATTACTTGTTCCAAGTACTTCTGATGGTGATTGATTTGTAGAAAATGTTCTTTCTTCCTGAACCTGATGAGAAGGAAGTGGTGGATATGGCTATAAATTTAACTTTGTGAATGTGCTTTGATCTGATCTGTTGTATGATATTGGACAGAACAGGTAATCTGGTATTTGTCAGTGTAGGTCAGATTTTCCTCCTTTAATGAGGAACTGATCCAGGTTATTATTAATGAGTCTTTTTAATTTTTATTATTTTTAATAAGTCTTTTTAATTTTTATTATTTTTGGAGAAGCTTCTCAGGAAATTACTGAATTTCTTAAGAGAAGCCACAAGTTCTTGTTCATGGTGAAAGAGTTTGTAATCCTCTCCATTTCTCCTTTTCCTGTTCTGTATCTACCAAACTGTATACGAGGAAAAGACCCCCAGATGTCATAGAAGACCAGACAAGTGGGAGACTGGAGCTACCTTTGAAGTCTGGCAAAATAACTGCTTCCCAGGCTACTGTACAGGTTTCTGAATAATTGTCTAGACCTGCTCTTAAGAGGCATGTGCTCTAAGTTTGTTCCAGACTAGTGAGTAATAACCCATGAGAGATGGGATCTATGTAGTATGGAGTGGGGTTACTTTTGGAAACTGTGTGGTTTTCCCCAGAAATGATTCATTATCTGGCAAACTAAGCCATGCTGGAAAACTACTGTCTTGGTGTTAGTATTCTGATGCAAAAAGGGGATAAAGGTGGTACTGAAGGAGCAACACAGATTGCTATTACTTAACACCATGAAGTCATGGAGGGAATTACAGCTAATTACAGCTTTACAACAATTATGCAAAGTTTCACATGGATTTCATTCAGACTGTTACAGCTATGCTACTACAGGGCTCTTGAGATGGCATCTTTGTTCAAAGTGTAAACCTCCTTGTTGAAGTCGCACAATTGTTTCTTCTCTTTGCAGTGGGTAATACCTTCAATAAAAAGTACACTTTGCCTACTCTGAAGTCCCTAGACTACTGATTGATGATGCTCCTAACCAGGAGTTTCTGGGATTTGCCTTTGTTTTGAGCTTAATGGATAGACTTCAATTCCTTATGGATGGCTTCTTTGAAAACCACTTCAATGAGTCGGCTAAATGGGTTCCTAAGTCTGACATTTTTTGTTTGTTTATCAAAATAGTTTACTAAAAATACCATACGGGAATTAAAAAAAAGAAAAAAAGAAAAAAATACACATATGGCATCTCTATCTTTTTACATGGAGGCAGAGCTCCATATATTCAGAATATCATGGCTGCCCCCCCCCCCCCTGACATTACGTTATTATTCTATTTGTGGTTTTGCTTTTGCCACTTACAGGGTACTAGGTAACTCAGAGTGAACCCCTTGTTTTGCAGAAATACCAATCATTGCAGTCTTAGGCATTTTCATTTCTAACATTTCATCAAATAATAAAAATAAACATGGAGAATTTTGAAACTATTATTATCTTTTAAAAGGATTAGGTTTTAATAAGAAATTCAGATTGATTTATGAAACCAAAGAAATTCTGATACTAGCTTTGAAAGTATGAAGAAAATATTTGGAAACTGGAGAAAGAGAAGAAATAAAGAAATTAGTCTGGGGAAATGTTTATTTGTTGATAACAAAATTAGTTAAGAGAATTTTTGAACTATTCTCTCTCTAGTAATATTTTAATATTGCTCCAGAACAAATACTATTACTTGATCATGTAATATTTTTCTCAATGCAGAAATAAGTAATGTAGGTTATCTATTTTTAAATGTTCTTTTGACCCCTTTAGTACTGAAGCCATTTCTCAAGAATAGAAACAGACAACATAATTAGAAAAATACACCTGAAAAGGTATGTCCCTTCAGCTGAAGTGGAAGTATATTTAACTAAATGTACACATCATTTTGTTGTTAGGATGTCCACATACTTTACTAGAGACAAGTTTGTCACATTGCAAAAACAAACTCCATTTACACAGACTGATAGAGACTCAGCTACAGTGATGTGATCCATTTTCATCTATTATGCATTATTGTTGGGGAATCAGTATGGAGGAGGTGAACTAAAGCAGATGAGACTGAATTTAACATGATGGAGTGTTTAGAGATACTGCACTGCATTTTGACCTCTAGTGGAGGCCTGATGGACAGAAGTTGGAGGTAGAACACTACAACACGCACAGTCTTAGGACATTGTCACGTGTCAGCCAAAGTGCAGATACATGTGTAAACTCAAATATCCTGGCACAGCAATGGGGAAGACAATGCATTAGACATAATCATGATAATACTTAGTCCAGCAACCAATAAAAAGAATCTCTTAGCACAGACAGGATACTGTTTTTTTATTTCAGCAATACAAATCGTGCTCAGTTTGCAGTACATGTAGTGTTTTTGTACTGCACTAGCTGTTAAAACACCCAAAATCAAAAGAAGTAACATGTTATCTTTTACTATATTTCCACAGCATTCAACTCAAAGAACAGAACTACTTATATGGTGAATAATATTAAAACAGAATACCGGGTATTCCTTGTTAATACAGTTGGACCACATTAAAAAGCAAGTATAATCTGCAAAGAAGGATAGTCTTAGAAGAAAAGTAAGTGGTCTGCTGATATACAATATAGCCGTGTTATGGCTCTATATTTTTAATCTGTGTTTACATTAGATCATTAGTCAACATAAGACAATTATTCTTTCAGTAACATTAATGCGAAAATATTTATGGCCTATCTGCAAGGAGAATTACATTTCATATTCACAAATGTGGAGTATAGTATAGATTAAATACTTTCAGATGTTTGCTTACATTTTAAAAGCCATCATATGTTCTTCTGACAGTATTAGAAGTTGTTTATTATAGAGACTTGCATGACACGTACAAAGAAAAAAATCGAATGAACGGTATGTACTTCATTTTTAGCCCAGAAAATTAATTTTATCATACAAAGAAATGCCCAGATAGAACACAGCATCATGTCAATAGGTATAAAAAATTACTTTTTTAATATTTTGGTCTTTGGGCTACTTGACGTGAAATTAATTGAGTATTGACTAGCATCATTCAGATGTCTTGCATTATCAGAGGAATGAATATGTTGAAAAATGCATGCAGCATATATTTCAAAGCCTAGAATATGTTCTGGGAGCACTAGCTGTAAGCTGTGAATAGAAAGTGGAAGGATTTGTCTTCATTCAGAGGTCGAATTTACAACAATAGCTTAGTGTGTTAGAGTGGTCAGCACAAAGATATTTTATTACTCCCTTGGGCATTCATTATAAAGTAGTAATGGCAGTGATTATAACTGGAACTGTATTCCCATAGATTTAGTGCGAGCCTGAGAACACAGTATTTTTTTCTGGTTTTAAAATGTGTGGTATTTCAGTTTGAATAAAAATAAGATGCTGTAATCTAAGTAATATTCCATCCATTTTATTTATTTTATTTTATTTTACATTTGTTGACCGGGCTAGTCTAGCTGGATACATGTCCATTTTCAGTAGAGGCCCGGGGAGAAAAGCTCCAAGAAATCATACATAGTTAAAACAGAAGTTATTACAGATATTATAAAACAGCAAGTATTACAAAAGCCAATTATAATAAAAAAAAATTTTTTTACCCCCCCCCCAGGTACATACAAATTGCAAAACACTTAGTGATTTCATGATCAGGTGCAAGATATATATATGTTGTATAATAGTATTTTAAAGAATACGTAAATGGAAGAAAAGAAAGGATGTAGGGTGAGGTATAGAGGATAGGAAAATAATTAGTCTGGGTTAGTACAGGAGCATAGCCAGTGTTTATTGAGGTATAGTTTTAGGTTCTTTTTAAAAAGTGAGAGAGAAGACTGAGAAGTGATTTCTGAGGGTAGTTTATTCCATATTTTTCCAACAGAGTTCGAGAATAAGGATTCACCTGCTGAGTTGTTGGGTTTAGTAGTATTGATCAGTAGTTTGTTTGAGGAGCGTAGATTTTTGAGATTATTATAAGGTGTAATTAGGGTAGAGAGTATTGGGGTGTTGCTAGGTTGATACAAGGTCTTATGGATTATTGTAAGCTGGTGAAGTTGGAGCTGATTAAGTAGTTCTAACCAGTTTAGATGTCGTAGATTTAGACAGTGATGGGTTCTAAAAGGAGAGCCTGTTGCAAATCTAGCAATATTGTTATAGGATGTTGCTAGTTTATTGAGGTTGTTTTTAGAGAGACTGGTGTATATAGGAGAAGCATAGAGGAGAGTGGAGATTAGGTGAGTTCTGGCTATAGTGGTCCTAGCTTCAGGTGTAAGATAGGGTTTAATTCTGTAAAGGGATCCTAGTTTTTTGTTAACTAATGTTATTGTGGTGTTTATATGAGTGTCAAAGTTAAGATTGTTGTCTATTGTTATTCCTAGCAGATTAGTGGTTGGTTCAGGTGTGATAAGAGTACCGTTGTTAGAAGTGAGATTGAAATGGAAAGAGGTGGACTTTCGGGTTGGTGTAAAGAGTAGTAGTTTAGTTTTCTTGGGGTTTAAGAGGAGGCAGCGGTGTGAGAACCATTGTTCTACAGTGTTGAAAGCTTTTTGAGTAAGATTATGAAGTTCAGTTTGAGAGGAGGCTGAGCAGATTATGGTAGAGTCATCTGCATATTGAATACAGGTGGAGTAAGGAATAGCAGAACTCAGGTCATTAATATAAATGGAAAACAGGAGTGGGCTTAGTATTGAGCCCTGTGGGACCCCAAGGGAGTTAGAGAGGTGATTTGATAGTTTATTTTGCCAGAGTACAGCCTGCTGGTGGTTTTCAAGGTAGGATCTGAACCAGCTCATAGATAGAGGATCGAGTGAAAGAGAGTTCAGTGTATGGAGGAGTAGTTGGTGATTAACCATGTCAAAAGCTTTAGATAAGTCAATGAAAACTGCAGATGAGAGAAGAATTTTGTTGTGGTTATTGTTAATGCAGTTAGTGAATGACAGCAGAGCAGTGGTAGTATTGTGGGAAGGTCTGAAACCATGTTGACAGTTGGCAAGTAGGTTGTTCTGGAGAAGGTGGTTAAGAAGTTGTTTATGGATACACTTTTCCATAATTTTTGCAATAGGGGATAGAAAAGCTATAGGGCAAAAGTTAGAGAAGTCATTGGAGTTCCCCCTTTGTGTAGTGGGATGATATGAGAAATTTTCCAGATAGATGGGACAGTTCCTTCACTTATAGATCTATTTATCAGAATGGAGATTGGATAGGCAATGGCTTTAGCTCCTTTTTGCAAGAATTCTGCAGGCAGTTTATCGGCTGTGGGAGTATTAGTTTATCGGCTGTGGGAGTATTAGGTTTTAACTTTTGGAGAAGGGAGGAAATGAAGGAAGTAGATACTGGTTGTAAGTGAAGTAAAGGAGGTAGGTTTATAGAAGAGGTGGGCAGGTTAAAGGTATCAGGGGATAGGTGGCTAGCTAGAGTTTGGATGGCGTCTGTGAAGAAAGAGTTGAAGGCATTGGCTGTTTGTGTGGGATTGCCAGGGTTTGAGCCTTGTGAGTTGGGTAAGATTGATTGGCCTGGGAAAAGAAGATTGTTAATACTAGTCCAGAATTTTCTAGGATCCTTTTGAGTGGTTTGCTGTAAATGTAGATAAAAGTTCTTTTTGTCTAGTAGGATGGCTTTTTTTGTAATATTTCTATGTTCTCTAAAGGTTTGTCGGTCTGCTAGATTCTTAGTTGATCGCCATTTTGCCCAGGATTTGTTTCTAAGAAGGATTTTTTGTTTAGTATTGTTGGTGAGCCAAGGGGCGGGCTTAGCTTTGGTTCTTATAGAGCGAGTTGGTGCATGGTGGTCAAGGATGGTTAAGAATGTTGAACTGAAGTATTCAACTGCTTCATTTAGGGGTGTCCAACCTTTTGGTTTGCTGGGGCCGCATTGAGTGAACAGAAATGGTCTTGGGGCTGCATATAAAATATATCATATAGTTATCTCTTTCGTTGCTCCGGAAGACCACAGGCGACCTCCTGGCTGCACTGTAGGTGCATTTGATCAATGAATAAATGTAATAAATGCCTGATATTTGCCTTAAAATTCTAATTCTCATTCTAATTCTAATTCTCTAATCTAACAGTTAACTCTAACATCTTAGTTAATATATATATATATATATATATATTTTTTTTTTTTTTTTTTTACAAATAAACAGATATTCACTACAGCATTAGCATTTCTCACTGGGAAAACCATTCCAGCAGTCCAACTACGTAAAATGTCAACATCAGCAGTCATACAATACTATAATCCACAAAGATAACCCAACAAATTTGCCATAAAGTAAAGAATTCACATTACTGACTTAATAAAACAATTCTGAATAAGTTACAAGAGGGCCTCACCCAAACAAATAACTGGTGCCAGAAATATGACCTCAAGCTAAATGCCAAAAAATGCATCATCATCCCCCTTGAGGAGAGTGATGTCCCCACAAATTATCACATTAATAACAATGTTGTAAGCACGCAATAAGTTGTATGGTAGTTGGGCACCCAGGTTGATAGAAACCTGACTTTTGACCACCACGTTGTCTCCATTGTAAGGAAAGCTTTTTACATGGCCCACTTCATTAGTAAGGGTATTTCATCCAGGGACAAGGAGGTCATAACATCCTTGTATTCTTCCTTTACAAGAGCCATTATTGAGTGCAATGCCCCTTTTGGCATGTGCCTCAGCAAAACACCCTGCCAAAAGAAAGACTACAACCATTTCTGACAAAAAAGGTCAAAGGACTAAGTTCACTTAGTTATCCAAACAGACTAAAAAGCTTCTTGCTTTTCTCTGTCTCTCACTGGCTCCTATAAATTTCATCATTGGCTTGCTTTCCAGGGTAAGAAAGATCCTGCCTTAAGAGACGTCCTCTACCTCAGAAATACTGGTTATACTTAAAACGCTCACTACAAAGACCACAACCTTCACTGCAACATAAACAAGCCACTTTTTATGGACAGGTTCTTGACACAAAAACCTTCAACTTCTGTAAAAAGCTCCTGTCATTATCAAACAATGTAGTTCAGCAACACGATGGCTGGATGGATAGCCATAAATGTAGTCCTTGGGTAAGTAGCATAGCCTTCATCAAACCAGATGGAAAATCCACATACTAACCTTTCCCAGCTGGATGACTAAGATCTAATATTGGTTACTCAAGTCTAGTTGCCCAAGAAGAGGGGCATGTTTAACTCAGAATTCAATTTGCAAAATTATATTCAGTATACATATTAAATCTCTCTCTCTCTCTTACACACACACACACACACACACACACACACACACACACACACACACACACACACACACACACACACACACACACACACACACACACAAACACACAAAAGCCCCTACTTGTAAAATAGGCAACCTCAGTAATCACATAACACCAACTCACTGAATGAAATTGTCTGGAAGTCAAAATATCTGAAAAAAAAATCATAATAGAGATGGATTCATCCATGTAATTTCCAACCACCAAAAGGACCATCAATAAATCAACAATCAACTGCTCGGCAAAAAGTAAATCAATAAGAAAACCATAAACTATAATGCTACATACTGGTGTAAACATATAACTTGTGTCAATCCCCAGGTTAATCCATACCAAAAGATTGTTTCAGAGCTTCAGCTATGTACAAACAGCTTTCGCCTAAAAACTTAACTCATTGATATTTGCCTTGCTGTAATTATAACTGTAAAAAAAATGTTTTTAAGTTTATTCTGTACCTCAATGATTCTCACTGTTACGAGATGTAATTTCTGCCATATTGTATGAGTAGTACATCCATAATTTGCTGTCTCTCTCTCTCTTTCTCTCTCATGTATTATATTGTTTTGTGTTATTTTTGGAGCTTTTCTCCCCAGGCCTCGGCTGAAAATGGACCTGTGTCCAGTCGGACTTTCCCGGTAAACAAATGTAAAAATAAAATAAAATAAATAAAAATAAACTTCCCTCCAATCTAAAGTCATTTGACATTCAGACATTTTAATTTCTGCATAAATTACTCACAGACTGACAGTTTACTGAGCTGCAATGCTGACCTTCGCTTTTGAAAAAAAACAAATTCCCAGCCTTTGTCAATAGCTTAAAGTGTAGAGAGGATTATTTATTTATTATATATTTATTTAGTTTTGGAAAACATCTTTAAAACTGATAAATTGATTACACACTCAGAAACACAGAAAAGTTATTGTGATTATGTAAACCACAGACTGCTGCAAGAAATCAAAGTCACATTAGCACTCTATACTTATGTCCGAACAGATGAATCATACCTGTCAATTCCAAAAGAAGTAAAGTAGCTTAATAAGAAGGTTATTTGCAAGGTTACATGGCAGTTTATATTGGAAATAAGCAGAGATATTAAAAAGGCTCTGTTTTTCATAATTATGCCGAAAAGTCTTCCAAGGTAAATGCAACTTCTGATTTAGTATGGAACCATACCTCTCAACCTTAGAGCAAGAAATCTGGACAAAGCGAAAAATAAAAGTGGGACATAGGCCCAAAAATAGTTATGTATCACAGACACCATTGAAACAACTGTAGCTGCAAACATTATACATCACTTGTAATCTTTCTATCCCATTATTGTCAGTTAAACATTATATGGCTCATTCAGTCCTGCCTTCTTTTGCATCAAAGAAAACCATGCTTTGAAATGACAAATGCATTAAAAATAATAAATAAAACACATTGCATCAACATCCTGAAACTTCTTACCTGCAAGCAACCACAGAGCTTTCACTGAAACTAGGGCTGCTTGTTTCCCCAGAATGACAGCTCTCCCTAATTAAGTCTAATGGTATACAATCTACCAGTATCTGGACTACCTGAAATAAATTAAATTATGGCCTGTAAATTGAAAGCACACTTTGTTTAATTAAACTATATTTCTAAGCCCACTTACTATATTTTTTCAGTAACATCCCAATATCCATTTCCAGGTCACTTTACAAGACATTGGCAGTGGTAGACTTGGCATTCTTCAGAACCCCACAGGCCCACGCTAATACGTTGTCCATTAAATGTAAATATCCATCCACTGTAAATAGCAAGAAGCTATGTCTTAAAAAATCTACTTCTGGCATGCGTACCCAAGTATTAGGTTTTGAAACAAAGATCATTCTCCACAGTCCGTAAGTCTCTGTCTTTAATAATCATCTACTGTTGCAGCACTCCCAACACATAAGCACACATATACACACTAAAATCCCTAACATTTAAAAAATGACATTGTGCCCACTTAATTTGCCAGTATTGATGATCCGCCAAAGCTATGCTTACTGTTGTCCAATCTACCACTGCTTAGAACCCACCAATGAAAAGTCAGTACTTGTGGTCTCCTTTAAGGCCCCTGAGCCAGTGGTAAACATTACTCAAACCGCTGAATCACTTACAAATGCCTTCTACCAGCACCTACAGGACTGCATGGATCGGGCAATCCCAAACAAAACTAAGACTCTCTGTACCAAAGGCAAGCGTCCAGTCTGGTGGACCCCAGCCATAAACAAGCTCTACAACAAAAGGAGGAAGCTACTACAAGATAGAGCAAAATCCTTGAAAGGTAAGACACCTTTGATCATTATAAGTAAAAAATTAAGAGCTCTCATAAAATCATCCAAGGCAAATTTTGAGAGAAAAATCGCCAAGGACTCTAAAGACAATCATAAGGCCTTCTTTAGCTATGTTAGAAACCTAGGAGGAAACTCCCAGATATGCTCAGAATTAGTTCAAAATGATGTGAAAATTACTGAACCTACACACATTGCCAACATACTGGCTGACAGGTTCAGTGCAAACTTCTCCCCCCCCTCCCCCCCAAAAGGAGAGATATCTATTCCAGAGGATTGTAGCCCCCCAAACATCTCCAACGCCCAGGTGAGAACTGCCCTCACTAGGGCAAAAAGCACAGCATCCATGGGACCGGATGGTGTCCCCGGCTGTGTGCTTCATGAACTCAACGAGGAATTAAACCCACAGTTAGGACAGCTGTTTAATCTTAGCCTCACCTCAGGATACGTACCCAAGGAGTGGCGCACGGCGACTGTGGTCCCACTTCATAAGGGCGGTGCCTCCACAGACCCTGGAAATTACCGCCCCATTAGCTTGACAAGCCTTATCTGCAAAGCCATGGAGAGGATCATAATGGAACTTATAAATAAAGACATAGGGAACTTGCAGACTTTGGATCCAACCCAGTTTGGCTTTGTCAAAGGCAGATCCTGCCTCTTAAACTTGGTTGACTTTTTCGAGACAGTCACCAAGGCCATTGATGAGGAAAGGCAGTCCATACAGCCTACCTTGACCTGGCAAAGGCCTTGACACAATACCCCACTCAGGTATCATCGAAAAACTCATCAGCTTGAATGTAAACCCATACATCACAAGATGGGTTGCAAACTGGCTAAGTGACAGAACCCACAGGGTCAGAGTTGCTGGAGCCATGTCAGGCTCAAAGCCTGTCACAAGTGGTGTCCCACAGGGCTCAGTCCTGGGTCCACTCTTGTTCGGCATCTACTTTTCTGAAGTACAAGCAAACACAGGAGGGTTATGGCTGACAAAGTTTGCAGATGACTGCAAACTGGGCGCCATAGTCGAAAACACATCTGACACAGATATCCTCCAGAAGGGCCTCACAGAAACGGATAACTGGTGCCAGAGCCATGGCCTGAAGTTAAATGCCAAAAAATGCATAGTCATACCCTTCGGGAAAAACAAGGTTACCCCTAGCTACCATATAGGTGGCAATCCACTGAGCACAGAAAAAGTCATCAGGGATCTGGGGACCCAGGTTGACAGTAGCCTTTCGTTTGACACTCATGTTGCTAAGGTAGTTAGGAAAACCTTCTATATCGCCCACCTGATCATGAAGGGATTCACATCTAGATCAAGGGAGGTCATCGTCCCCCTGTACTCATCACTCATTAGACCTATGATTGAGTACAATGCCCCATTCGGAATGTATCTGACCAGACACCTGCTGCAGCTTGAAAGGCCCCAAAAGTTCCTCACCAAAAGGATTAAGGGTCTCAAAAATATGTCTTATGCTGCCCGACTGAAAGAACTCCAGCTCTATTCAGTCTCATACCGCTTGCTCAGAGGTGACCTGTGCCTGACATATAAGGCCATGTCAAACCCAGATTTGATGAATATGCTTCACCTCAAAAATCTAGATCCCTCAGAACCACAAGGCGGAGACTTAAACCTTGACACGGTTATAAATAGAACGTGCTGGAGGGACAGATTCATCACCCAGAGACTCCCTATGCTGTGGAACAAAATCCCGGTACATGTGAGGCAGAGCACCTCGCTGGCCTTGTTCAAGAGGAATCTTGACCAATGGATGGGAGATCGCAGATATACCCCAGGGATTACTTCAGTGTCACTGCTTGACAGAGGCACAGCAAAATGATAGGCATAGTTTTTATTCAAACTAAAGGGGTGGCGAAAGCCACATAACTATGGGCTAGGCTTATAAATGCTCTTGGGCAGATAGCCTAGTATGAACCTATGAACCTATGAACCTAGTACTAGGTGCTTTTTTGTTTGTCTGAAAAAACAATACAACTTTATATGCTACAGTCCCACATAGTCAGTCCACTACTGACCCATTAACCCTAGGCTGCTGTCTCATTCTTACTCCCTGGAACTGCATTACCTTGGATGACTACTTTTATTTCCTAAGCAAAAGACACAAATTGGAAGATGAGGCAAAAATCCAGACATTCTTTGAAAATCCATACAGTTAAGAGGTATGAGTTCATGTTCAATACAACACTCTCCCTGTCAGGAAAGCTGCAATTTAATGAAAGTGTACTCTTAATGTATGATGTATTTGTGAGCTAACTTGTTTGTGTTCAGTAGGTAGACTGATCATTGTTAGCCTCTTTGTGCATGCATCTCTCTCTGTCATGCACACATATACACACACACACACACACACTCTTCTTCTACTTTCACGCACACAATTCTGCTTTCATGCATGCACTTACTCACTTCGTACTTACCTATTAACACAGGTAATTGCTGTCCCTTTCAAAAGCAACAGCAGCAAATCCATACGAGTCCCTCTTCAGTGAGAACACACACACACACAAACGCACACTGATTGTTCGGTGCAAAATAATGGCGTAAACACACTGACCTTTTTTGGCTCAAAAACAAAACTAGAAGGGTGCTTTGGCACATGCACACACCGACATTAGCATTACAGGTCACGGGAGCAAAAAACACAAAACAAAAAAAGTGTTTTGGGGCATGCGTACATCTATGTTGCAGTTAGTGGTTGAGGGCCGCATGGAAGAGCTCTGAGGGCCGCATGCGGCCTGCGGGCCGCAGGTTGGACGTGTCTAATTTAGAGGGAGTGATTTTAATGGTGACCAGTTACATTGTTTTAGTTCTGTTAGGAAAAGTTCTTGGTTAAATTGCTTTTTAGAGCGTATTGTTCTGAAATTGTTAGGGAATATTATGTTGGTTTTCTGTCTGATAATTTAAGTTAGAGAATGGTCACTTAGGTCGTCTGGAAGGGTTCCTGTTATGTAGGCTTGATGAGGGGTATTAGTAAGTATCCAATCCAGGGTACTTTCTTTGTTATGCTTTGTTTTTATACCCACTTTCATCCATTTCAGGACTTTGAGTATCTGGAACAGAGGATAAAACTGTATAATTGTGAGCTATGAAAAAGTAGTGTTTTGTCAACAAGCTCAACTACTGATTCTGCTTTGATCACTTCAAGAACTTTTTTAGAATGTCTACAAATTAGCACAAAAAAGGGATTAGGTTTCCCATACAAGGGAAATTCAATTCTGAGGGCACTGAATCTGCAATAAACTTCATATAAAATCATCTAGAAGTCTGCTTTTATTTAATTTCTTAATAAATGAAGCATTTAAAGAAGTACTTTCCAATGTGTACAGCGCTTGCAGGATATATACTACTGCACCACATTGAAAAGATTGATTCATACTATTGATTCATACTAGCTATCAGTACCAACAAATAAGGAGGCATATTGCGTTAATACTCAGTCTAATAAACAGAACCAAGATAATGTCAACTTCAGTCTTTTGCCTTAAACTATTTGTAGGCTTCTGAGCCCCCAAGCCCTTCTGTGTTTGAGGGAAGCCTTCTAGCTTGTTTTTTTTTTTTTTTTTTTTTTTCTTGTAACTAGCCAGTTTTCTAGTTTCAGCACTCAAATCTGTTTCTTTGATCTCAGCACTTGTTCAGAAAAAAAAAAAAAAAAAAAAAAATTTCATCTGCTTTTACTGTCCTTGTGTTTTTACCTACTTCTTTTTACTTTTGCATCATCTTAAAATACTCAGTTGTATTTATTACTGCTTGGTGTAACTCATTCTAAGCCTTTTGGTTTAAACACTTGGGCTTCGGACCAGTTAGTTGTTTTGCACTGAGAGGGTTTGTGGTCTGCACTGTTGTGGCAGAACAGGTAGCTTACATCCTTCTAGGTTGAGAACTGCTGATTGAGGGCTCAGTGTCTGTTATTCTAAAAGTGTATTAATTCTGGTTTAAGCACTTGGGCTTTCAAACCAGTTATTTTACATTAAGAGGGTTCGTGGTCTGCACTCTTGTGGGAGGAGAGGCTGGACTCTGCCCTTCTGAGCTGGGAATTTCTGGTTAAAGGCTTATAGTGCATGCATATCTGAACTGTTTCTTACTGAAGTTGGTGCACCTTGTTTGCTGTGGCATAGACTGGATTCGGGCCTGCTGGATCTAGCTTTGTTTGTGTAACTTGAGCACTAATCCAGACATTCTCTAAAGTATTCAATGGTATTTATTACTGCTTGGTTGTAACTTGATTAAAGTGTAGCTATCATTCAAGTCTTTTGGATTAAGCACTTGGGCTTCAGACCAGTTGTTTTACATTAGGAAGGTTTGTGGCAAGCACTGTGGTGGCAGGACAGGTAGCTTTCATCCTTCTAAGTTGGGAACTGCTGATTGAGAGCCCAGTGTCCAAGTGTATTAGTTCTGGTTTAGGCACTTGGGCTTCAGGCCAGTTATTTTACATTAAGAAGGTTCGTGGTCTGCACTCTTGTGGGAGAAGAGGCTGGACTCTGCCCTTCTGAGCTGGGAATTTTCTGGTTAAAGGTTTATAGTGCCTGAATATTTGAACTGTATCTTACTGAAATTGGTTCACCTTGTTTGCTCTAGCATAGACTAGATCCAGGCCTACTGAATCTAGCTTTGTTTATATGCTTGTTGTTTGTTTGCTTGTTATTTCCTGGAAGCTAATTCACCTAATACGCAACTTCTCAGCGCTTCTGTGGATCACTAGTGATATCTGCATTGCTTACTGTACTTATTTCCTTGTTTCACTTGAAAGAAAGTTACTGTTTGTCGTTTTGCATTTAGTTACTTGTAACACATTGCACTCAAGTTACCTGGCACTTGCTCACTAAAGCAATTATATAAGTCAGCACTAAAATTAAAAGCACTACACCCTCACTCCCCACTGGCCCTTGTTTTCAATTAAGGATTTCCCAATATTATTCTAGCATGTCCAAAGGTCAGTTGTCAATCTCCTCTCGGTCCAGCTGGTGAATCTGGGAATCTTGAGGCAATGTTATAACTGCCTCATGTACACAGACAACCCTCTCCTCCTCCCACATAACACAAATACTTGCGAGAGATGCAGCTATTTAGCCAAACTGGAGGCTGAGCTCTCTCAACTCAGGACTGGCAAGACCAGACAGGAGGAGAAGGCAACTACACACACCACAAAACCAGCCTCACATAATGCTACCACTCCACTGAATCAAACACATAAACACACAAAGACATACTCGGAGGCTCTGAGTAAAATTTACCTAAACAGCAGAGGCCTCCAAAGCAGACACCCAAACAACTGCTACCTCAAGACACCCCACAAGCAACACATAAACCACAAAAGCAGTGTGCAAAGCAGTCACAGCCCTTAAGGCCAAATACAACACCAAACATACTTGTCATAGGTGACTCCATAGTCAGACACACTGACGTCCCACTCACCAGGCTGAACAAGGAGAGGGTCACAGTAAGCTGCCTATCGGGCGCTAGAATCCGCCACATAACACAAGCACTGGTCACTCCACAGCAAGTACAAATATGACACAGTCATTGTCCATGCTGGTGTGAACGACCTGAGACGTACCTCCCTGGACTGCATGAAAAGAGACATAGAGGAGCTCTCTGATTATGTAGCCCAGGCAGGTATGACCCTAACCCTGAGCAGTATCCTTCCTTCACCAAGAATGATGCCACAATATAGAGACAAGATGATCAGCTTTAACAATTGGCTTAATGTCTGGTGTCATTCAAAGGGGATCCAGTGTCTGTCTGCCTGGGATGACATGCTTGACAAGCCACGCTGCTCAAGGGATGGCTTGCACCTGTCACCCTGGGATTCCGGATATTGGCTAAGGCTCTTGCCACCCCATAGTGCCTTTTTAGGCAAGGCTCAAATTCTAAACCTACCACCCTAGAAAACAAAAATGGGAAGAAATTGAGGGTAATGCTGCTCAATGCCAGAAGTCTAAATCTCAAAATGCACGCACTCGAGGCCCTTCTCAGTATGGAGAACATCGATGTCTGTGCTGTAACTGAAACCTGGTTCAAGGCTCCTGAGAGCACCCGGCACTATTAGGTTTTACCTCATATCATGCGTTCCGCCCCAAAACCCGGACCACTCCACAAAAGGAGGGGTGTATCCATATTCATAAAGGATACTCACACCTCCAGGTTGGTGGCAACGCATGAAGCTTCGGAAACCATCCAGGTGCAACTAACCATAGGCAAAACTGCTCTACAAATTGTAGCATGCTACAGGCCACCCTCTCAAACTCAGGAACCCCACACAGCCTTCCTGAAGACACTGGAGGGTATAAATGTATCTCCAAACACCATCATATTGGGTGACTTCAACTACCCGAATATAGACTGGGAACATTACTCAAGCCCTAACTTTCTAGCCCAACGGTTCCTGGAGTTCATAAATTCAAATGCCATGGAACAGCTAGTCACTGTTCCCATGAGAGGAGAAAATATACTAGATCTCATTGTCACAAACATGGGGACAAAATGCTCCACACCGGAAGTATATCCCTCATTGGTGAGATCTGATCATAAACTAATCTCACTGGAAATCCACATCCCGCCCACCCCAAACAAAAAGACCATAGTGAAGAACTTCTCTAAAGCAAACTTCACACTACTCAAGATTGGTGTGGTATCCTTCAAGGCCCCTGAGTCAGAGGAAACCACAACCCAAGCTGCGGAAGCCCTTACAAATGCCTTCTATGAACACCTCCAGGACTGCATGGATCAGGCAATCCCAAATAAAACCAAGACTCTTTCCACAAAGGGCAAACGTCCAGTCTGGTGGACCCCAGCCATTAACAAACTTTACAATAAGAGGAGAAAGCTATTACATGATAGAACAAAATCCATAAAAGGGAAGTCACCCCTGATCATTATTAGTAAAAAATACGAGCACTCATAAAATCAACTAAGGCCAATTTTGAGAGAAAAATTGCCATGGATTCAAAGGACAATCATAAGGCCTTTTTCAGCTATGTTAGGAACCTGGGTGGAAACTCACAGATATGCTCAGAATTAGTCCAAAATGATACAAAAATCACTGAACCCACAGACATTGCCAACATACTGTCAGTCAGGTTCAGTGCTTACTTCACCCCTCTCCCCTAAAGGAGAGATAACTATCCCAGCCGAGTGTAGCCTCCCGGACATCTCAAATGCGCAGGTGAAAGCTGCTCTCTCTAAAGCTAAAACACAGCATCAATGGGACCGGATGGTGTCCCCGGCTGTGTGCTACACGAGCTAAATGAGGAATTAAACCCGCACATAAGGCAGCTGTTTAATCTCAGCCTTACCACAGGATATGTGCCCAAGGAGTGGCGTGACGGCAACTGTGGTCCCACTCCACAAAGGTGGCCTCTATGGACCCTGGTAATTACCGCCCCATAAGCTTAACAAGTCTAGTCTGCAAAGCTATGGAGAGGATCATAATGGAGCTCATAAACAAAGATATAGGGGACTTGCAGACATTGGACCCGACCCAGTTTGGCTTTGTCAAGGGAAGATCATGCCTTTTGAACTTGGTCGACTTCTTGAAATAGTCACCAAGGCCATTGATGAGGGAAAGGCAGTCCATACAGCCTACCTTGACCTTGCAAAGGCTTTCGACACAATACCCCACTCGGGTATTGTAGAAAAACTTACCAGCTTAAATGTAAACCCATATGTCACAAGATGGGTTGCAAACTGGCTTAAGGACAGAACCCACAGGGTTAGAGTTGCTGGCGCTGTGTCAGACTCCAAGCCGGTCACAAGTGGTGTCCCACAGGGCTCGGTCCTTGGCCCCCTATTGTTTGGCATCTACTTCTCAGAAGTACAGGCCAACATGGGAGGACTTTGGCTGACAAAGTTTGCAGATGACTGCAAACTGGGCGCCATAGTGGAAAGTGCATCGGACACGGATATCCTTCAGAAGGGACTCACTGAAACAGATAGCTGGTGCCAGAGCCATGGCCTGAAGTTAAACGCCAAAAATGTATAGTCATACCCTTCGGGAAAAACAAGGTAACCCCAAGCTACCATATAGGTGGCAATCCACTAAGCACAGAAGAGGTTATCAGGGACCTGGGGACCCAGGTTGACAGTGGCCTTTCTTTTGACACTCACATTGCTAAAGTGGTTAGAAAGACCTTCTACATTGCCCACCTGATCATGAAGGGATTCACATCCAGATCTAGTGAGGTCATTGTTCCCTGTACTCTTCACTTATCAGACCAATGATCGAGTACAATGCCCCATTTGGGATGTATCTCACCCGACATCTGCAGCAATTGGAGAGACCCCAAAAGTTCCTCACCAAAAGGATAAAGGGACTCCAAAATCTGTCATATGCTGCCAGATTGAAGAAACTCCAGCTCTATTCAGTCGCATACCGTCTGCTCAGAGGTGACATGTGCCTGACATACAAGGCCATGTCCAACCCGGAATTAATGGACATGCTCCACCTCAAAAATCCAAATCCACCAAAACCACTAGAGCAAGCGACTTAAACCTTAGCACGGATATAAATAGGACGTGCTGGAGGGATAGATTTATCACTCAGAGACTCCCTATGCTGTGGAATAAAATCCCGGTCCATGTGAGGCAGAGCACCTCGCTGACTCTGTTCAAGAGAAATCTAGACCTGTGGATGGGAGATCGTAGGTTTACCCCGGGAATCATCTCTGGGTCACTGCTGGACAGAGGCACAACAAACTAATGGGCACAGTATTTTTTCATATAAGGGGTGGCGTAAGCCACAATAATTTGGGCTAGGCTTATAAATGCCTTAGGGCAGATAGCCTAGTATAAACCTATGAACCTATGAACCTATGAACTGAATCGACGTGCAGTCCAGGAGACAACTGAGGGGCCCACATCAGTTTCTCAGTTATGGCAGATCACTATCTGGTTAAATGACTTTATTAGCGTCACATAGTAGGTGAATGGAGGCTGAAGAGGAACAACCCTGGACTACCTGAATACTCTGTGCTAAGTGTCAGACAATATTTCTGTTGTGTCAAAGGTGCCATGTATGACAACAGCATTATCCTTTCTGACAGAGATGTGATAATGTGACTTCAGGTTAATTGCACTATATAAAGTATTTCTAGAGACCATTAATCACATATGCAGTTATGACATAAGTTGTTAGAAGCTGTCATTCCTATACAGGAATCTCAAGGTCACAGGCCAAAAAAAGGTACTAACTGGATTATGAAAGTCCTAAATTTACTTATAAACATGTAATTAACTATTTTAGATATTAAGTAGTTACAAAATCCTGCAGTATTGTAAGTGTGACACCTACAATGGAGAATAAGTCAACAGTTTTTATTTTCCATTCACAAACACAAACTTCCAAGGTTGTACTTTGACATCTTTGCAGATACTCAAACATGTTTAGCTGGTTGACCCAATGAAAACTTTCCACATGCCAATTAATGTTATCGCAAATTATATCACGAAAACAGACATTTGCAATATTGTTTTTTTTCCCAAAAAACATTTGATATGCAAATATCCTATAGTAAAACAAACTGGCTAGCAATTCTTAAAAAGTTTTTATACTGAAAACATTATAATTTTGGTTTAGAACAAATGTCACCATCTTCTAATTTCTCAAGTGTTCTTAATAAGAATAACACCATTATTGATTACATGTTAGTTAATCATTTGTTCTTTAATAGTTTAGTGTGAGTTTATGGCATCCCTGAAAATAAATTAATTGAAAATAGCTCAATCAATTCCAAAGAGATGAAAATACAAAAAAAAAAAGTTGAAACGATAAGCATGATAAACAAAAATGTGCACAATATACCACAAGATATTATCTACTGTATTTATTATTGCAGGCAAAGACTCCTACTCCTGACATACAGAACACATGATACTACAGCCCTAACCCATTAAAGCTAATCCTAACCATAAACCTTAAACTAACAACAATCCTAAGCCAGCACTAAACTTAAACCTAATGCTAAGCCTAACATTACCTAACTGTAATGTTAGATAATTTCAAGGCATCAATACCAGCCTCAGCCTAACCCCCATCTATGAAAGTCATTGAACTGTAAAAGTACTGCATCTACTAAATTTCTGCAAATGGCATTTAATTTCAAAACAACATACAACAGAATGGCATTTCATTCCTATGAGACATTCAGAAGCAGATCCAGTTTTACCAAAAGAATTTGAATAAACTGATTCCAGTCAAACTGCCATGAAAAAAGCCTAACCACAATCCACATTTATCAGTGACTATTTATTGTCTATAATATTATTTTTAATGAAATATAATCTGTGATCTTCAAGACTTTAAAAGGGTTAATACAAAACAGCAGAAGCTGAATACATTTATTCATTGCCAAAAATGTAGATGAGAAGGGTTCTATCAGTGATGCATATCAGAGGCAGGGTGAAAATAATCTGAAATGTTTCAGACAAATGCAGGGATCAGGAGTGAGACTAATTTTGGATTACCAAAGATGTTCTTGCACAAATTAAATTAAACAAAATCAAAAACTGACCTGTAGCCTTGCCCACTTATTACTTCGGAAAATCATGTAAATGTGAATTTTTTTTAAAGAAAGCAACATTTATTAAGTAGGCTTTGCCAGCTTTCTTTATTTTACAGACATAATTGCCTTATTTTTACGAACTGAAGAGACATTTGATCACAGCCAGTAAAGATTCTTTAACTAGAACTATGACATAAAATTTCTATTTTGCCTTTTTAGTGGGTAAGAATGTAAAAGTATATTGTCAGAATAATTTGCTTTTGCATGAAAAGTACATTTGTGTATTATTTATATTTTCATAAACATTCTAGGAATAACATTTTATATAAATGATTTTAAAGTTTATGTATTATTGCAATTACTATAAATAAGTCTTTATTACCTTTGCAGTCAATAATTAAAATAAAAAATACTGAAATCATACTGTTATGTAACAAAGATACCCCCAGACTAACCTTCTGTGGAACCAAAGGTGTGACTCCTAGCAGAACAATAAACCTAAGACTTGATGCTCTAGTTTGGTATTTTAGACACATTTTCAAACTATTCTTTCTTAGCTAGTTTCTTTCTGAGATTGCAAAGCTCTGACTCACATCCCATTTATACATGTAAAAATAAGGCCAAAAACTTAGAGCAGGAATCACAAATAGTTTTCAGATGTGTCGCATCTCATCAAAGTCTACTGTTGTCTGGTATATGATGAACTGATTTTTTATCTTGAAAACATTGAATTATTGCATGTGCCCAGTGTAGTTTTAATACCACACATAGTACTTGATGAGGCTAGGTAAAGCGTTGCAGGAAACTAATGAAAAACAATTTTTATTACACATTAATTCTTTAGAGTCCCCCAGATTTTTGATTCAGGTGGTCACAGTTAATTTGATGTTGCAACACATACATTTAATGTATGGGACACATGTACTGCAATGATGTCCATACTACATTTCAGATTGAGAATACCTGTCTAGTGGAGATCTACAGGGCACCATTCTTAGACCATGTTTTCCTTGAATAAGCATATATTGTCAAAAATGCAGTTGTACTTTAATATTTTTCATTCTAGTACTATTTTTTTCACATAAATGTGAAGTGCTTAGTTGTTTTCCTATGATATTATCTTTTTTACCAGTGTTAGATTGACTACATCAGATGAGCCTTCACCTAAAGTTATTGAAGATAAAATCTTTTGCATTTTTCTCCTAATAATGGAAAGCCAATATACAAGCTAAAATTTATTACCATGCTTGGTAGAAATCTGAATTTACTTATTAGAGGTGATTAGCAATGACGTCCGTGATAACTATCTGCATACTGCTTTAAATAAGCATCAATATGCTGAGTTTCAGACACATGGGAAAATCAAGGGCAAAGTAGGTCAATATTGAATGGCTTCTCAATGCTCAAGGTTTGCCAGATGCCAAAAGGCAAGGAGGAAAACAAACATACGTCATAGAGGAGCTGAAACCTCTCGATGTGCTTTACTTCCAGATTTTTTTTTTGTTTTGTTAAGAGTACCTGCTTAGTTGAAGGTACTCAGATATAGTACAACATGCTGTTCAAGACAAGTTCAGCAATAACACTTAAAGCACCTAAGTAAGATTCTCATGCAACAAACTATTTAGCCAATAATTATTTTTACTTGAGTACCATTTTTGTAGCCTTTGGACAAAGCCGTTATAAAAAAAGGACAATCTTTCCCAGAATGAGCAACATCTACCTACTGCAGACCTAACTATTATACGTTTGGTTTCATAGAAGCCACAACATTACTGGATTAAGTCTGAAAGCTGAAAGGCAGTTTTATTTGCAGGAGAAAATGCATCTATAATAACAGAAGATCTGTACTCCATACAATTAGAAACAGTAGCTCTGAAAATAATCTAAAATAGCTCCACATAGAGGATTATGACTGGATCTCATGTTATAACCAACTTATTATTTGCTCTCAACATGCATACCGAGACATTCACCACAAAGATGAAGACTGAGGCTGGCAGAATGGTTAAGTTGTTTACCTTGCAGATGCAAGGTGCAGGGTTTGATTCTCACATGGGGTAATTAGCTAGGCTTAAAATGGCCCACAAGGGCAGTTAGCGTAGTACTAACCTATGAATCCTGGCATGTTTGTCAATAACATATATGGAGCTTTATCTGCTCCATAAACTGCTGGATATGGAAAAGAAAAGAAAATTGTAGGAATATGGTGTATTTTACCAACTTTCAATGCTATTTGAAAGCAGGTAAAACACTTGATGCTGCCAAACAGAGAGCAGGCAGGCTGAACGTGTTTTCCTGAAGAATGAAATCCTTTACATGCTGTTAGACATTTCATTCTGCCACACTTTTTGTTTATAACAATGGCAGAGGAATAAAGTTTTAATGCTGTTTTGCCTTCTGCCACTCTTCTCTGCCATATGGCTGTGTCTTCTGTTAGTCACTAAAGTGAGACCTGATCTTAAAAGCATTTAGCATCCCTGAATGCTGTTAAGATTGGGTCATGCACTAGGGATGCCTGAAAGATGCTGAACAAGTTTATCTTCTTTCAATTTCAGAGTGTAATTCCATGCATGACAAAATAAATTGTAGGCACATTGTACTTACTAGAACTGGAAAGTTATTCATTTTCATTGCATCTTGTCTGGCAAATGATTAATGGTTAATGGACTGGGTAATTGGAAGCAGGGCATGGTGGAAGAATGTGTTATTTAACATCATGCAATAGTTTTTAAAAGTCTTGAGAAAGATGTCCTCCATATTATTTTCATTTATTTTTACAGATCAACTCTTATAAAAGGAAGAAGGATAAGACCGAGGTGAGCAAGTGAATGATTACACTGTGTGTGTCTCATACAACATAAAAACACACACAACTTTAAGAAGCTTCAAATCTACAACAGCTTTAGAAAATTTAGAGTGAGCTAATTTCATTCTTTCATCGATTACGTACATTCAGTTACATAAGCAAAATGCAAAGTAAAAGTAAAATTAAAAGAAAAAACATCTATATATCTAGGTTATCTAGGTTATTAACTTTGTCAAGGATCACAACATTGATACTGGAGAATCTTGATGTAAAGCTGTCAACTATAATAACTATAATAACCAATTTACCTGCAGAGTTAGAGGAAATAGGGCCTGCATAAAATCCATTCCTGTTTGTTACTGATGTCTTAGCAGTAGAATAAAATGTCAACTCCTTACTTTTCTCTTGGATATGATAAAAAGAGGAATCAACAGTCATTTCACACATACTACATTAATTATTTAACTTGTCCCAAAGCATCACCTATCTCCTTTAATTCCTCCCTTATTAGGTCTATCTTTGAATATAATACCTTCTTTGGCATGTACCTTGTTAAGCATATAAATCATGTCAAGACAGTTCAGTATTTCCTCACCAAAACATCTCAGATTTCAATTCTCTTAACTATTCTAATAGACTAAAACCTTGTCTGTGTACTCAGTATTGTACAGGAAACTCCTTAAGTGTAATCTTTGCTTACTGTTTTGTGCTACAAATGACTCAGTACTCTTTTAACACATTTAGCTAAATAGAGCAACTAGCAAAGCAAACACCTGCTTTAGAGACCTAAAGCTATACTATCATATCAGCATCACTAAATGGCACAACGGGTACCTACCCAATGTAATCGGTCAATTCTTAGGTTGGCTGCCTTTACATATAAAGCAGAGTATTTCCCTAGCAACCTTTAAAACCTCTCTGGAAGTCCTGTAAATGTTCACAATTTCCACCTAGGATACATGGGGAAAAGCTACTTAATGCAGAACATTGTTGGTCTTCCTCTAGTACTGAGTTCCCTACTGGTAACCTGGTGTGTAAGCTTAATAAGAACCTGAATTTGGAGTACCTGTGAAGGATGGGAGCAATTAATGATAATAGACATCAGTAACAGTTTCATCTCTACCATGCGACTTATTAAACATTATTTAAGACCTTCCAAACTTGCACTATATTGGTATGTATCTTAAGGGAAAAAACTCAAGACTGTCTGATAGGGAGGATCTAGTAGATGGTATATTTTTATTGTATTTTCATTTGACAACTAGGTAGATAGGCTGGTTAAACCTAACCATTTCAACCTCAGCCTGAGTTATACAGTGATACTGTCAAAATATGTAATTAACTTTACAAAGCTGAAAAATATTTACAAACTACAAAGCACAGAAATGACATTATATATAAATAAGTTACAATATATAGGAAAATAACACGATCATCATCATCATCATCTTCTTTTGGCTGTTCCCATTAGGGGTAGCCACAGCGGATCATCTGTTTCCATTTCTTCCTGTCCTCTGCATCTTGCTCTGTCACACCAACCACCTGCATGTCCTGTCTCACCACATCCATAAACCTTATCTTAGGCCTTCCTCTTTTCCTGTTACCTGGTAGCTTCATCCTTAGCATCTTCTTCCCAATATACTCAGCATCTCTCCTCAGCACATGTCCAAACCAACATAATCTTGCCTCTCTGGCTTTGTCTCCAAACCTTCCAACCTGGGCTGACCCTCTAATATACCTATTCCTGATCCTGTCCACCCTCGTCACACCCAGTGCAAATCTTAACATCTTTAACTCTGCCACATCCAGCTCAAATTCCTGCCTTTTTGTCAGTGCCACTGTCTCCAACCCATACAACATAGCTGGTCTCACTACCCTCTTGTAGACCTTCCCTTTCACTCTTACTGGTACTCGTCTGTCACAAATCACTCTTGACACTCTTCTCCACCCACTCCATCCTGCCTGTACTCTCTTCTTCACTCACCATTACTCTGAACTATTGATCCCAAGTATTTAAACTCATCCACCTTCGCCACCTCTACTCCTTGCATCCTCACCATTCCTCTATCCTCCCTCTTATTCACACACATATATTCTGTCTTAGTCCTGCTGACCTTCATTCCTCTTCTCTCTAGAGCATATCTCCATCTCTCCAGGGTCTCCTCCACCTGTTCCCTACTCTCACTACAGATCACAATGTCATCTGCAAAGATCATAGTCCACGGGGACTCCTGTCTGATCTCGTCTGTCAACCTGTCCATCACCATTGCAAATAAGAAAGGGCTCAGAGCTGATCCTTGATGTAATCCCACCTCCACCTTAAACGCATCCGTCAATCCCATCGCAGACCTCACCGCTGTCACACTACCCTCGTACATATCCTGTACCACTCTTACATACTTCTCTGACACTCCCAACTTCCTCATACAATACCACAACTCCTCTCTAGGCACCCTGTCATATGCTTTCTCTAAGTCTACAAAAACACAATGCAACTCCTTCTGACCTTCTCTGTACTTCTCCATCAACACTCTCAGAGCAAACATTGCATCTGTAGTGCTCTTTCCCAACATGAAACCATACTGCTGATCGCTAATCATTACATCCCTTCTTAACCTAGCTTCCACTACTCTTTCCCACGATCATTATATATACATTTGTCAGAATTATACCATTAGGCTCACTATTACAAATACAACTGCCTATTTTGGTGTATGAGTTGCATGTTCAGAGAATTCTTTTAATTAGTAAAAATCATGCATATAGTGAGACAGTAGGGGAGTGAAAGAATATTGAGACTGAGTGAGTAGAAGGTATCAGTAGAAATATAGGTTCATGTTTGGAAAAGGTAATATATGAAGGGTGTGAATTAACAGGGTATGCAAGGATTAAACCAACCCAGTTTCAGTAAAATGGGGTATTTAACCAGTATAGCCAAACTGTATTTAATATTTATGGGCATTTTCTCTAGAAGTTTTTTCAAATGCCTAAATATTGTATTACTCTCTTATTAACTGTGCATTTGTTGTGTAACTTATACTGTAAGTACGTGTAACTGCTAATTCTGTGTGATGTGACAAATTTTCTGTCACTCCTGTATTCACCAGGGCTGAGCCTGAAATTGATCCATTTGGATCAGTGTTCCACCTCAGAAACTAAATTAATTTAAACAAACACATAATTACCTTAGGGATATTTCAATGAGACTAGTGTTGCTTTAGTATGTGTATTTGACAGGGTGGAATGCCACTGTGAATGCTGCATTTTAGAGAAAATAAATTAAGTATGCAAAACAGTTAGAATCAGCATTTAAGAGTGTAACAGGTCTGCATGATCATTTTTTTTACTGGATCTATATCGTGTTTTAATATTGGTGTAATGAGGGAATGTTTTCAAGATGGCATGTCGTTATTATTTTTGCACATTAATAACTTAACTCTATAACTCTTTTTTAATAAAAGTAGCACTTTTTGGAAAAATGTTTTATATACTTGCTGGAAAAATTGTTTATATATATATATATATATATATAAATATACATATATATATATATATATATATATATATATATATATATATATATATATATATATATATATATATATATATATATATATATATATATATAGGGTCTCCTTTCGTGCATTGAAAGTAAACCCTATTGAATCTCAAAAAAACAACTTCGTGAAAGTCACATTAATGAAATAGGTGTGGTAGTTCCGGGATCCTGTGGAATAACATGTAAGGTGTTATTTACTTGTTCTGTACACTTCCAATGGCAGTGGAACGTGTACAGCATTTGGGGCTTCGTTATATAGATCACAGAACAGTGTAGAAAAGGATATCCCCATTATAGTGCTATTTCAGAGTTAGTATATATAATTAGCAGGGGTGTGAGAGGAAGCCCCCCTGCAAAAATTATTTTTTAATATTTATGTTCTTATTTGTGTTTTTCGTTAATGTGAGTTTCGCAAAAGTGCATTTTCATGAAACTGCACTTTTGCTGAAAAGGAATTGGCTTTTTGAGATTCGATAGGGTGTGCTTTCAATGAATGAAAGTAGACCCATATATATCTATATATATATATATATATATATATATATATATATATATATATACACACACACACACACACACACACACACACACACACACACACACACACACACACACACACACACACACACACACACACACACACACACACATATATATATATATATATATATATATATATATATATATATATATGGGTCTACTTTGTTTCATTGAAAGCTCATTTCACTGAATTTGAATTCACCCTGACCAAATTGCTGAAAGCTCAAATTACTGAAAACTCATTTCACTAAAGTGAAGTACTGGCACTGGGTAGAGTTCTGTAAGGCAAGTAAAAGGTATTTACCCTTTTCCCCACTGTAGTGCAATCCTGGAGTTAATATATATAGTTGGGGGGTTTGGGGGTGTAGACCCCCACCTATTTTGGTTTTATATTATATTTCACCGAAAGCTTCAAAACAATACATTTTAAACCATAGACATGCATTCTTACAACACCAATGACTAACTCTTTCCAGAAGATAATAGACAGTATATATAAGATAATATATATATATATATATATATATATATATATATATATATATATATATATCCAGGCCCCAGCTGCTTTATATGATGTTGGTATATCAGCCAGGAGGACTTCTACTCCAGCTGTCATGTGGTGAAAAGTGCACAAGGTATTATATACCCTCTGTTGCCAGGTGCCTCTGTTTTGCTCAGTGGTCAGCTTGTCTCTGGTTATTTCCTGTGCCTTGTTCCTAGTATAATATAACATATCAGTGATTTTATAATCAACCTTTACTACTGTCCTATTGTGGCTGCTCACTGCATTGATGTCCTACACCAGTCCCTCCCACATCTGGTCCCCAGAAGGCTGTGTCAGCTTTATCCTTCTCAAGTCTATGCATACCATGCATACTTAGGGCTTGTATTAGCACCTCTTTTTCCTGCTTGGTGAAATTCTCCATGTGCTGCTATTCCTTTGGTCCCATACCAAGGCTTGATCATCTATGACTTACACATGCAGATAACTGGGTGTATACATGATTGTCCATGCCAGCCACCACTTACCTCCATATTGTAATCTTCACCCTTACAGTGGTTGCAGCCCTGTGTGCTGATCTAGTGTAACTATTCAGATACTGTGCCATAGTGTAGCAACTATGGGCATGTTATCCATGCTTGCTCTCCAGTGGGCATGTGTAGATAACACAGCCTCTGCCTGATGTACTGGAGTTCAAGTATCTGTTGCAGCATGTTATGCTGTCTGTGCATATGTGGTACAGTATGGCATCACCTCCTTGGCAGGACAGTGACTGCACCTGACTGTATTCCCCTGTGGCCTTTCAGGCTGAGCCCATCCAACAGGACTACAACCCAGCTGGCCTGGTCTCTCTCTACTGTCTGGGAGCCCCCTAACAGGACCACATTCTGTTCCAGCTGTCCCCTGTACCCTGTCATTTTGAATGCCTCACCCACTAACAGGACTGTAAACTGTCCTGATCTATTCTCTGTTGATTGTCATGTTGAGCTCCCAGCTGGCCATTCCCCTGTGCAGTGTTACCCTCCACACTACTGTTTTATGACAGTATCTATTGCTTCCATGCATCTCAGTATGGCCAGGGCAGTCCTGAAGTCCGCTAGCAGTTGTCCTGTCTGCTGACAGTGTATATATGACAGTGTGCTCTGATATCTGCTATATTCTTTTACATTACATGCTGTAATGTGATCTCCCACAAAAATGACATTTTTATCATGTAAAAATGGGACAAGACTATTTTGCTAATGAGATGATTTCGCATGATTGCAGCTGAATCTCATGGATAACACATGGTGTCATCACTCTTCACCCATACTGTGGGGCCCATTCCTACTTATTCATGGGCTGGGAGGTCCCATAGGGTGTTTACAAATGTAAAGCCTGAAAATGTTAATGTCTGTTTGCATCACACTACTGACTATGTACATTGTGTTACCATTAATGGGTATTACACTATCCTGCAACATATCAGTGCATGCCACACGATGTCCCAGCTACCATTTTTATTCTGGAGTTGCCCTAGAGAGTGAAAATGGCCTCAGCAGGTGCATACTCTGGTAGGGCTCCCACATGGTGCAGCAGAGAGTGCAAGATCTTTCTACAACTGCTGCATGAGGACCATCTGGAGTACCTGATGGAAGGGCTATGAAGGCCCACATTCATAATGTAGCTACCTGGAACCAAGTTGTCAGCATGGGAAGTGATGCTACTGGCATCATCTACTGTGTTTAGCAGTGCAGGCACAGATACACTGACCTGAGGAGGTGCCATCTGACCTTCTCCACCAGTGAAAAGAAGAGGTTAAGGAGAGGCAGCTTTTTAGTTGCAAGCATTTTGTCCTTGGATAAGCACTATACAGTAGGCCTGGCACCTGCAGCTGTAATTGTCTTCTGCTTTTAGGCATATGCTTAGCTTATTCTGTTTGTTATATGTTTTCAGGATGATAGAAGATCAAAGAGCATTGTACTGCCTGACAGAGGAGGCAGAGCAGGCTCTAGAGGTGGTAAGGTAAGTGTAGTGTATAGTGTATCACCAAAACTGGAAGCAACAAACAGCAAAACGACCAGCCAGTATTCAAAACACTATTCTTATCTGACGTCTCGGCAGAAAGCCTTCAAGGAGTAAAACATTTCCAAAACACACCTGGCTTATATACACATACTTATGAACCATTTAACATTTGATATTACTGAAAAACTGAATAAAGAGATTTTGGAAAAAAAAACACAATTAAACATTCCAATAAAGCCATCAAATAAAAAATCTCCAATTACATTCTAAATTTAACCATTTTGGGGCTAAAGTATCATATTTTAAAATGTATACAGATTCCTTAAATAACTTGTTAAGTGTAGTCTATTGCTGGTAGTAAAGTAATCTTGCAATAAACTGTGCAAGTGATAACTGAGCAGATGTGTTCAAGTGTTTTTTACATTTTTTAAGTATCCTTTTTATATTTTATTTCCATTTTCATTTTCTTGAGTATCAACCATGGTACAGACAGAGGTTAGGAGGCAGCTACACAGCACTGAGTCAGTCATTGTACCAATTGCTGTGCCTCCTGAAGTCCCTAGGCCTGGATCTTTGCATGATGATGAAGGTCACCATGGGATGGTGACTTGAAGGGCTCATTGGTGGCCTGGCCTCTTTTAGCACATTTGTGGGAGTTGGGGGTGGGGTGGGGTGAAGCATCCTCAACTGAAAGTGGTACACAGGGCCCTTTCTGGGTCTCATGGCTGGAAGTGCAGCAGCTGTTGAGGACTGAGTTGGATATGTTGCTTAATGCCCACACTAGCACCCTAGAGTACCCGCTCATATGGCTTGTAGGGTTGCACAACTAACCAGACCCAACCTTCAGGCCACAAGAGGCAAATCCCACCCATGCTGTCAACCACAGAGGTGAGTGACTTCTGAGTGGGTTCCTCCCTGGACCAGTTTGTCAGGCCTTCCTAATAGCTCACTATCCACATCCCCATTATTGTGATCTACATCCCTTTACATCATTCTTTATCCCATTTGTATTCCAATCCTACCCATCACTAGTGCATTGTCTCATAGCTAGTGATCACTGTGGCTTTTATAAGTTTAATCATGCATTTAAACTGTGCTTGCAAGTTTTGTGCTTTAGATGTTATTTTAAAGGATGTATATAAGTTATTTTAAAGGGTGTATGTAGGTTAGGGCATGAATTAAAGGCTGTCTCTGTCCATTAGCGACATAGGTGCCAGACCAGGGTTGAATTTATGATTTCCCATCTACTGGTCCAAGTTACACTTGAAGTAAGGAAAGATCTCTGCTTCCCATGCATTGAAAGCCAGTATCAGAGAAGAAAATTCTCTGAGACATGTACCTGTCCCTCAAACATGTCCTCTTCATGTCACAATAAAGGCTTAAGCCCCTAGATCAAAAAGTTCAGATGCTATTGATTTTATGGATATGCAAAAGTAAGGATGCCTTGTAAGCCAGGCAGAGATTGCCTCTCAGCAGTGTAAGAAACAGAGTAAAGAGATTGGGCTTGAGGTAATCTGCCTAGTACATGTTGTTAACGCCCTGTATCCTCTTTATGGGGAACCTCTGAAAGTGTCCCAGGTGCTGCATGTGTCTGGTCAGGTCCATGCTGAATGGGTGCATTGTACTTACTGATTAGTATGATGATGGCTGAATACAGGAATGATGCCCTCCTTGCTTAGAAGCTGAGCAACATAGAATGATTTCCTTACTACCTTAGACACATGTCAAATGCCAGGTTACTATCTACATATATCTCCAAATCCCTGACTATTGGGTCTACTCATATGGGTGTGTTATCAATGAGGTAGATTCCTAGGGTGGACGACTTCCCACAAGGTACTATTATGCATTTCTTAGCACTGAGTTTTAAGCTGTGGCTTTGGCACATGTCATTTGTCTGTGTTAGTCCTTCCTGTATGATGTTAGTCAGAGGCCCTTCACATTGGCCCTGACTTCTGAGAAGTACATGCCAAAAAGGAGTGGACCCAACACAGAGCCCAGCGGGTCTTTGCTAGTGACAAGCCTCTTTGTGGAGATGGTCTGCCCTATTCAACTTTCTGGGACATATGTGAGTTCCAGCTAACTACTCACTGTAAAATATGCATTTATGCATAATTCCATGAGTTTGTTTACAATACCCAAGAGGAGAATTGTACCAAATGGGTTATCCAGGTCAAGATAGGCAGTATGCACTGTTTTGTCCTCATCCATTGCCTTGGTGACCTTTTCAAAGAAGTCCACCAGGTTGAGTAGGCGTGATCTGCACTTGATTAAGCCAAACTGGGTTAGATCCAGTGTCTGAAGGTTTCCTATGTCATTATTAATCATTTACATGATAATTCTTTCCATGGCTTTGCATTCGAGACTAGTCAGCCTTATGTGTCTGTACTTCCCAGGTTCCATTGATGGACCACCCTTGTGAAGAGCACTGACTATTGTAGTCCTCCATTCTCATGAAAAAAATCCTGCCTGGAAGCTTTGGTTAAACAGAGACTCCAGTCGCCCTGACAGATCATGTTTTAGGTTATTTAGGAGGCATCCTGAGATATTATCAGGGCCTATCGATGTGGTGTTCTTGGCCTTAGAGAGGATATCTAGGACCTGCACCATAGTGATAGTTTGGAGGGTTATGTTGGATGACATTTCCTGGAGGCCAGCTGAGGGAGAGAGGGGAGTAAAACTGAACCTGAATTTGTTGGCTAGCAGATTTGTTATGTCTTCTTGCTCCATGAATGTGGTTCCATTTATACCCAGTTTTGCACACTGTTGTGTACTGCCTTTGAGGTTTTGGATATAGCTTAAGAAAGCCTTGTGGTTGTCCTTGGCCTGGGTTGCTCTTTTTACCTCAAAATTTGGTTTGGTAGACTTAATTTGTCCTCTTAGTAGCTTGTTTAGCTTGAAGAGTTTTCATCCTGGTGGATATTGCACTTACTAATTTTAGCTATGACTTTTTCCTTTTGTTATGCAACCTGTTTATGTTAGGATTCCACTAGGGTGGTTTGTGTTTTGAGTTTGTTCTGGGATTATTTCTGGTAGACACAGCTCTTCTGTGAAACTATTATCATGATTGTACAGGGTATCTGTGAACAGTTCTGCATAGGCTGCTGTGTTCTCTAGGTTTGGCGAGGTTGAAATTTTGTCAGGTTCTTGTTCAATAATAAGACATTTGCCTTAGAATAGTTCCTGTTACAGGGTTTGCTGGGGTCACAAAGTTGAATTTTACTTCAAAGGAGATATTTTTATGGCCTGACATTACCAGAAAAGACACTATTCTGGGGGGAGTACAGCATTCCTACATATCTGTGAGTAACATGGTCCATTATCTAATCCATAGGGTTTGTTTTAACAAAGTCCAGGAATCGTTGTGCCAGCAAATTTGGGATGGAGTAGGATTCACAGTTTATATAGGGTAGTTAAAGTCATCCATGGATATGGTATTGAGTTAAATGGTGAGTGTCTCCAGTAGGTCTAAGTATGAGCTATGGATTTAGTGGGTCTTAGAAGATGACCTAAACCTTGCCAGGATATGATATGGGACTTTGCTTATGGTAACTTGAACATGGAGGTGCTTTGCTTATGGTAATTTGAACATGGAGATGCTCAAGTACATCATCTTGCTTGACCAACATTGAGAAATGTTTGCTTTTGATATAGATCAAAACATCTCCATGTTTAGTCCCTGCCTTTGTAGCCCTGCATTGCCAGGGTGCTTTTTGTGACTTTAAACCATGTCTTGGTAAATGCAGAGATGTCTGCATTTTCCAAGGTGAGGAGAGCTTAGAGGGAGTGGAGTTTCTTGTCTAGACCTCTGGCATTGAACAGTAATACCTTTATATTCCCTTGGGTTGATTTTGCTGTATTGGAAGGTTTATCAATTTGGCATTGCCTAAAAAGACACTATGGGGAGAACAGTGTTTTAGCTAATATTCAAAAACCTGGGGGAACAGGTGGAGACCATTTCTGGGAAAGCAACATGGCCTGTTTACCATATCCTCTCATGGTGACAAATATTGTGTCCCATTAAAATGGCACTGAACCATTGCTGTGGCATCATCCTTGGTGAATTTAGAGTGCTGCTTAATACTAGGCTCATGCCAGCTTGGGACACAAAGTCAGAAAGCTCCATAATCTGAGTATGTGATGTGGCTGCTAATTAGCCCAGTTACTCTTGCCTTCTCTTCCTGCACTTTAACTAGACATAAAGTTGAGAGGGAGAGAGTTTTTTTTTTCTGGCAGGGCCAACTAGACATTTTCTGCATTTTTTTCTTGGCAGGGGTCAATCGGATACTAGTGATCTGTGGGGGCTGATTTCTTTTTTATATATATATATATATATATATATATATATATATATATATATATATATATATATATATATATATAATATCCTATCAGGGTTAACCAGATACTAAGGTGGCAGTGTGTTTTGGGGGCTGTTGATGATTTTTCTTTAGTATAATATCATGACAAGGTGAACAAGATACTATGGAGGCAATGTGTTTTGGGGCTGTTGATGGATTTTTTTTAATATAATATCCTGACAGGGTGAACCAGATAATAAGGAGGCAGTGTGCTTTGGAGACTGCTTGACTGTGGATGTCTTTTTTCTAATAAAATATCCTGGCAAGGGTTAAACAGATGCTTGTGGATGAAATGTTTTTTTTTTAACCTAATATCTTTTTCGGGGTCAATCAAAATAGATTAGGATGGTGTATGGATGTTTGGTTGTTGAAACTCTGGCCTTGCATGAAGAAAGTGTGTATGGGTGAACTGAAGTAAGATCACCTGCAAGCTCTTGACTATGTGATGCAAAAGAAGTACAGTAATGTAACCATTGTCTTCTCTCTTCATTATTTTAAACCTTGTAGGCTCAAAGTAAATATTGTGGGTAGGCGACTGGGCTGGGGGGCTATAGCTAGTATGTGTTAATGAAATGACTGGCCTTATTGTTGTACTTCTTTGCAGGAGAGTAATGTGCATGTGAGTGAGGTTAGATGGACTACAAGCTCTGAACTCTGGCTGTTGTTTATGTGAAAAAATACATAATGTATATTAATAACAATGTTGTCTTTTATCATTTTTTTGTCTTTTAACCTCACAAGATCAAATCAGATACTGTGTGTGGGGTGGAAATAGGAATTGGAGCTATGTGTGAATGAAACAACTGGCCCTGCTGTTTACTACTGCTGCAATTCTGGCTTTGTAAGACTGTAATAGTTGTCTGTACTTTCAGATGAATGTAATCTAATTATCAAATGTATCAGTCATTCTTAATGTATGTTATTTTATATTTGTTCGTGTATTTACCGAATGTCTGTTTAAAAATGTTAGTAATATGTTAGATCTTTTCTCCCCAGATATATGCTGAAAACATTTATTTTTTTACTAAAGACAGTTGGACAAACTTGCGTAAACAAAAGTAAAGTAAAATAAAATTAAATTTATATTTGTGTAAGGTGAGCTGGCACACACAAGTTGTGACTAATGTTTCTGAAACTAAATGAAATTAATGCAAGCATGAAACCTAACTGTTACTATTTTTTCTACTTTAATCCTGGCAGAGTCAAAGCAGGTACTTTTGTTCAGTAATGGGGGTGCTGTTTGTGAATGAAATGGGTTGACTGGCCCTGCTGTTTACTGTTGTAATTCTGGATTTGCAAGATTAATGTGTATTTTGGTAAAGTCAACTATCATACAAGACTGTGTCAGGACCTTCGGAACCAAAGATACATTAGGCTTTGGAGTGACCTTGAATTGTGAATAATAAATTAAGATAGTACAGTGGGATTTCCAAATCTTCTTACTTTTCACTTGGCATTGTACAAAATGCTGATTACCTGATAAAGTACAATGTATGTTTATTACATCATGTGGACTCGTAATAGTTTCATGCAGTCAAGACTAACCACTTTTTATTCTTTAGAGATGTTTAGGTTTTGTGCTGTTATAGCATAACCGAAACACCTCATTAGCTCTAAAATGTGATTTATTCTAGTATTTCATAGACTATTCAGTATGTGCAATAGTGATCGAGCAGTTATTTTTTGTAAAATGGTAAGCATGATCAGTATTGTTCCCACTGTAACACATTTCTGCCTTGTGAAGTTAACCCCAGTCCTTTCTAGTTGGCCCCAACCTATTCAGGTGTCTCCTGACCCCCCCCCCCTTTGATTTGAAGTCACCAGCCACTACTGAATGTCTTTCTTCATATAGTCCAGAGAGGTATGTCTCAGGTCATTTACACCCACATAGACTATGACTGAGTCATATTACGTCATACTGGTATTTGTGGTCCAATGATCTGAGTGCATATGTGTCTTGGTGGATCCTGGCTCCTGATAGGCAATTGACTGTGATTTTCTCCTTGCTTGGCCTGGTGAGTGGTATATCAGTATGTGTCATGATACATCCTCCTAAGATTAGAGTATTGGGAAGTGTGCTTGCCTACTTTATAGCTGAGAGCCCTTAGGATATGGCTGTATGTGTAGTGTTGGTGTTTCAATAGAGTGCCTTTGGGTTTGCTGTGGATAACTATTGCAGGTGGAATGTCTAAGAGGTATTTGGGTTTTACATTGTCTTCAAAGTATTTCTAAAATAGACCAAAAACACCAATTTGTCTCATTCTTCACATATAATGTCATTTCAGAATGATCCTCTTCTGCTAGGTGCACCTTCTTTGACTGTGAATCCATTGGTTTTTGACTACTACTATCCCGTAATTTTTGCAATCTCCAGTATATCATCCTTGTCAAATTACTATCCAGTATACAGACCCTCATCAATAATTTTATCACAGCCAGTACAAGATATGCAACTTTTTCTAGTTTTATACTGCAGAACCTGCATTTTTCTATATCTGTCACTTTTTTCTACAGACTTTGTGAACATTTCATATGTAGTCTGCCATCTTGAGCTGCCATTAACGGCCTTTTATGTTTTGAATTAGTTCATCTTTATTTAACCATTCATATGCTAACTGTTGATCAGTCAGTGTTTGGATTGTCTGATCTCTTTATTTGCTACAGTAATTGTGGGTTTTCAGGTTTTCTTTCCTTTTGGCCATGATCCTTGTATTCCTTCTTTGGGTTTTAGCATTTCTGTTACTCCCTGTTTCATGTCTACTTTTGCATGATACCTATTCCATTACTTTCTGATTTTTTTTCTGTTTTTCATAACAATGGATGTTAGATATTCTTCATTGTTCAAAATTTTCACAATAAGTCTGATGATGTGAACAATTATGCATGGAGTCCTATATATGCAAATGTAGATATATTGTCAATTCTGGAAGGCCCTTGCCTTCATTAAACCTGAATATATATGCTATACATTGATTTTTTTATAATCATTTGATAGCCTGAGCATTTTTTGGGTAGGCAGTTAATCACATCAAAGTAATAAGATAGAAGAGGTAGAGTAGGGTGACTGATAGCATAAACTTTATTTCTGTATTAGCTTTAGTTTACTAAAATATTCCTTACTGAATATTGCTTTTGTTTATTCATGTTATATTGTTGGCCCTGCCCCTATACCCAGATATTTATACAGTCCATTTTGTCACATTTATTTTTGTATCTCTTTTTCGTCTCAATCTGATATTTTCTTGATGTTTCAGTTTTCTTCTATAAATGTTTTAATATACTGATCAGGAGCAGATGCCATTCTTATATCATTTGAAAACATTTCTATCTGTTACATATTTTACTTGTGCTTGTCAGATACACCACAAAAAATCATGTTGAAATACCCTTTAGATGTCTTATACCCAGTATTGTAATCTGTCTTTTCTGTACTTTTCATATCTTGTTTGTAAAGTGATATGCCATTTTTCATTGTAACTGATATAATTTATCATGTATATTGTAAATCTTTTTTAATCTAGGAATGTGGAATATTGTCAACAGATTTTTTTTTTAATTCTACCTATGCTATATAATGAAATTCTGTACATTTTTCAAGTGGTTGGCTTTGTTTAGTAATAGATGACCCCTGATTCTTTATGGTTTTCTTTTATCATATTTCATCATCTTTTTGTTTTGGTACTATAACTGAGATTTTGTCTAAATGAAAGCAGACTATCTACATGAGTTCTTATATATATATATATATATATATATATATATATATATATATATATATGTTGGAAGACAAGTTATTCATTGGTAGTTCATAAGATAGCTTGCAGTTTAACTTTTAAGGAGGGGTATAGCTTTCCCCAATGTAAAATGGTGTGATAATTGAAGATGTGCAAACAGTTAAACTTTTACTCAAAGAAAACTCATGGTGCATTAAAGCTGATGCTGTTAGCCAGAAGCTGTGTACAACATTTGGGCCTACAGTTTTCCAGTTGTGAGTCTTTCTTAACTTTGTTTCATGTGCAGTGCATGTTCAAGGTGCAAGGTCTCATAGTACGATCACTGGTGGAGACTGGAGACCACACCCGCACTGGAGCACCGGCTTCAAGGGGCAGGACAGTCTTGAGGGCTTACATCACTTTCAGAGGTGAAATATATGTCCTTGGCAATTTCCCATGATGTGCTGAACCATAGAGTAGGTTACTGAACATGTGCTGTGGGGCAAAGGCTTATTAAGTAAAAAGTCCTCCTCTTAAAATATGATAGAATCATTCTCGACTATTTTGCTGTTTTCCCGAGAGGGGAACCAATGAGCTGTAGAACTCTTTCCTTCCTGAGGAATATATGGGCTATTTGTCACAAAGGAAGGAACAAAAGAAGCACAAAAAAATTGTTGTTTGGAAAAACCAACCCCCCCCCCCCCTTTCTAATGAATGAGATTTACATTGAAATGCAAGCCAAGTTTGTTATGGTACCAAAGGAAGTTAGGCAGTTGTTTACTTCATTTCTTTACTAGAGAGGGAAGAGGTAAAGAGGAATTTTGATGAGAAATATAAAATGTCCTTGACATCCAGATAATTTTAATTGCATCAAACATCTTTGCTCCAAAGGGATGAGGAGATTAGATCACTGTTTTATACTGTCCTGTAATACTTGTTTACATTTATGGAAACAAACTTAAGCATCCTTATTTGTTGAAAACTAGTATGCTAAGTAGATCTCTAAATAATATATTACTGATTGAGTCTGATATCAATTTTACATTTAAGATTGTCCATATGGGAGAAAACAAAGACAAATGGTAAAGATTTTCATTATTGCAACAAGGACCTGACATCTAAAGAAAGGATATAGTGCTTCACAGAGTTTCAATACATGTTTCTAAATGAGCTAAAAACTAAGGAAATCATCTGTAACAAAATCTAATTATTATTCTCATGGCATAGACTGAAATCCTAGTAGAGCATCATTTTCACCTAATGCTTTTATTAATGGTTTAGCGGAAATGTGGAAAGGAGGACAGCAGCAAACAACCATGTTTTGTACTTCTACTGTGTGGAAAAAAACTCTGAAACATATAATCCAAGTTTAACCTCTATGGAATAATTGTTATATTAATTCAATGTTGAATCTATACATTGTACTCTAAATTCCATTTCTGTAGGTTATTTTTGAACCCTTTCATGATGACCATCAAGCCTCTCCTAAGAGGGCCTGACCTCATTTGTTCTTCTATGTTGGGTATCACAAACATGTAAGTAACAGATGTCTGGAGGACCATCATTCAAGTAGCCATGAGGGGGTTTATGCCCTCAATGGGATCCCAGCAATGAGGCATATGTGATGGAACCTAACCACCTACTCTGGAGGGGGAGTCAGAAAACCCCCTTCACTATAGGGATCACAATAACTTCCCCGTGTGAGTGTTTGCTCACATACAGTCATGATGAATGCTACAGCTGAAGTGACTTGGTGGGCAGAATGTCTGCCATGGGCTGTCTTTTGCAACACTTTCCCCTTCTCTGAAGGACTGTTGGATTGGGCAACCCCAATTCTTTTCAAAGGCATGACCTTTCACTACTGTTCCGGTCAACACCTGAGCCGTTAATTGAACCTTGCTCATCTGGGCCTTATTCTGGGATTTATCCTTCTATATCACTGGAACTGGCTTGTTCTGAATTATACTTTGATTATAAATAGATGTATTTTAAGCTAATAATATCAAGAACTTTTTCTGAGTCTAAGTTAAATAAAAGTCCTCCATGACTGGGAATATTCACTTGAAAAAGCTGTTTTAATGTTGCCAGTAATTTACGTTGCTCAGACAAATACACTTTGATCAGTGCGAATCCATTGCAGCATAAGAATATTAACCATTTCACTATTATCTTTATGAATGGTTTACATTCAATATTTCTATACTGTTGTTTTTACGAAGAGCAGAAACTGGGGTTTTTGTTAAGAATGGTTAAGAAATGTGGTCTAAGAGTAATGACACAGATCTAGAATATACTTTGAGGCTAAAAGATTATTGTAAAATAAAAATAAAAACATATTCAAAACAGAGACTATTAATTTCCTCCGTGTTTCTGGTGGAATGCCATTAACTGCATGAGATTTACATTTTGGGAGGATTTAATACACAGTCAGGATTTTAGCATTGTAATCGGTTATACTGTTTTTTTGTCAGACTCTGAGATTAGTTATTTTTGTTGCTATTGCTAAGAAAATCTAACAGTTATTATTTAAATTCATATTATCCTTAGCAGAATTCATCTTTTGAAGATAGAAATAATAGTAAATTGATATGCTATTAGTATTAGTATACAAACTCTTGGTTTCCTTTTTCCTGTATCTTTTTAATATGACTTTTAAAACTTGTCAGTTTTAAATGTCATGTTAATTATATATAGTTCTTGTTATTTTGCAAGTAATGTGTTATATGCTAATTTTTTTGTAATAATTTAAAAGTCGTATTATCACTTGTCTGAATTTTATTTGCTGTGATGTTTAAGCACTCATGTAAATGGTTTACTTCTTGTTAGCACTCTGGTATTTTATGCATATCCTAGGATTTAATCTTTTCTAAGGGAGTACTCTTTAATGTGTACCTAAATTTCATTATCAGATGGATGATTCAGATGTACCATCTTCAAGGTCTTTGATTTCCTCAGTAAGCCAGAGTTCCCATTCCTTTATGGTTACCAGATACACTCAGAGCCAGATCCAGCACTAGGCGACCTAGGCAGTTGCCTAGGGCCCATTGGCTTGGGGTGGCTCACTATTGGCTTTTGGGGGGCTCACTGGCCAGGAGGCTAACACAGAATTTATATTTCTTTTTTAACAACACACTTTGCATTCATGATACATTTCTACTTTAAGGACACACTCTGTGTATCCTTAGTAGCATCTATGCATCAGATGCACTCACAAAACCTAGAGCCCCGTTTGGCCATGGTCCTGCTCTGGATACACTGGATTTTCCATACTTTGAGATATAATTTATTAGAGAATTTTGTCAAAAGTGAAAAGCAGAGATGATCTGAAATAAAAGATGGAGATAAGTTAAACAAATTCACTGGCTTATTAAAGACAGAAGCAGACATATTATGTTTAGCTGAGAGTGATAATTCTGGGAGAAAATTAAGCATGATTCTACTTGTGTATTTACTACAACATATTCTAGTTCAGGATTTTATTTCATTTGTTCCATTTAGAAAGAACTGATCAGCCCACCCTACTCCATATGCAAATGAAATTTTCCATTACTAATACTTAAATTTGTTTTAAATGTGTTACTTTGTTAAATATGGGTAATGCCGCGGTGGTGCAGTAGTTAGCGTTGTCGCCTCACAGCAGGAGGTTCTCTCATTTGATTCTCATCTGGAGCGCCTTCTGTGTGGAGTCTGCATGTCCTCCCCACGGTCGAGTGACGTTAAAAGACATGGAGGTAGGTGCTTGCGTGAATGGGCGTGCCTTCTTTGAATGTTGGATGTTGGGCTGGCAACTCGGCACCATAAAAATCCACTGGCAGTCATTAGCAGATGGGAGTTCCGCTGTGGCGACCCCTAACTGAGAAAAGCCGAAAGACTTTACTTTGTTAAATATGGGTCAAGTCTTTTTTAATTCTATCCCAGCTACAAATAAACATTGGCAACTGTAATCTTCCTACTACTAGACCAAACTATAACAAGACAAAAAAAAAATCCCTGGTTTATCTGTGTAAGAAGGCAACATTTCAGTCACGAGAGCTTGATTGTTAATTAGAATATCTGCACCTATATGACCTCTTGAAGCATGTGATGATGCTGAGAATTAAGTGAAACCAAATCCACTACATTTAAGTTGTTCTTTAGCTGATAAATACTTTTCATGTAAGAAATTATTGAAGTTTGTAGGCAAAAAGAGCCTTGATGTTTTAACAGATAGATACAAACCATTGTCATTAAAGGAAACAAACTCACTGATCCTGGGTATTTAATTGTGTCAACAAATGTTCTACAATTCTGTCAGTAACTTCTACTAATCCTGAAACCGATGTACACTTACATCATAGGCAGCATGAGAAGTACCCTTTTTACCAGCTAATTTCATATGTTAAGCTAATATTAACTATATCTAGAGCAATACATAGAGTTACCACTGACACGCCATTAGAGACATTACGCATAAAGCCATATGAAAGCAGGTTACATCTGAGATCTATTGTGATTCCATTTCTTAGCAAAATGCTGTCCTTTTTCTTAAGAAATTAGAGAATTCAAGGTGTGAGAGCCTCATAACATTAAGAACAATAAAATGAGAGGTATACCAAAAAAACAATATTATACTCTATTAACTTAGAACTTTTTCAAACAGATAAAATATTGAAAGAATCAAATATATAAATGCAGGATGGTGAAGGACTAAATGAAAACCAGGATGCAAAGGGAAGGAAAATAGATAGAAGGGAAGCCATTGCCAAATTAGAGGTTTTAAGTCACTAACTGTTAAGTCTATCCTCTGTAAATATGACTAGCTAATTTGATAGCTAAGAAGGGTTTTTGAGAGCAGATGTGCTGTTTATTTATAAATGCAAGACTTACTCTATATGAGCCTACTACTCAGTTCAAACTCTCACAGTGACATGATATCTTTAGTTCAACTGATATGACTAGAAGAGTAACACAGTTTAAACATTACGAAATGCATTACCTAAAAAGTATAGCTTGCACCTTAAAACCAGAAATTGAGATATTAAAAGTGAAAATGTATATTATTGGGGTTCCATTATCTTTGACAGATGATCCATGATAGTGTAAAATGATAATCTACTAAGATTCTTAAGGTTAGCCCATCTTTGACTACCCAAATCAAGGCTTGATAGGTGGACTTTAAATATTGGGGAACTATTTTTATGAGAAAAGAGAAGATGAAGAACTTGAGAAGAGTGAAAGAAAGGTGGGTATAAGTGAAAGGGAAAGGAGGGCTGCACTCGAGTAAAAAAAGTACTTCATAACATTCTGATGTAGAAGTACATTTTTTTCATTCCTCCTTGGGACTTCGTTATACTGGCCAGGCCCCCAGTGCCCCATGTCCATGCCATGTGCTTCACTACAACTCCATCCAGACTTACTCTGATATATTGATGGGGCCAGTCATGGATCATAAGGGTCTCCTAGGGGCTCAGACATTTCTAATTCCATCCTAGTGGGGGTTGTTATATGCCCTACCCATTCTCTACCCCACCTCCCATGCTTATCAATCCCCATTTGAGAGCAGCTCCCCTCATTGAACCAAGTCTCCCCAAGGTAGCATCACTAGTGAACACTCTTCCACCTTGGACTGACACATCCATCCCTTGGTGCCACTGCATCAGTCACCTGAGCTACTAATTGAACTTGGGTCAACTGGGCAGTAGTTAGGGCTTTATCCCCTGATATAGAAATATTAGTCAGTTTACTCAGAATTTCTTGAAAGATGGCACATCCCTGATGCTTGAAGGCCCTACCCTGCCCTGAACTTTAACATGCTTATATAAATTAAAATCGATTGTTTGTTGAAAATAAGTGTTATGGGCTCTTGCAACTGCTAATGAAATGTTATCCAGCAGGACTTAGTATCAATTTTGTGAGGTACTCTGCTTATGACTGTTACTCAAAGTCAGGAGATATTCATAACTTACTACTCAGTTTACTAAATTTGCTAAAAATTGCAGGAGCAACAGAACTTTGCCTTAAACAGTAAAGCAAGTTTGTGCCTGTGACACCACATACAGTATAGTGATGCTTCTTTTAACATACAGTTATGGTCTGTAACTGAAATAATTGCCTATTTAATTCTTTATTTAGAATATTGAAATGCTTAAATAAAAAATCCCTGCACAAAATTAAAATAAATAATTTGCAGTACACATTACAGACAAAATGTAAAAAAATGGTGAAAGTAGAATAAAATTAAAACATACTATTAATAATTTTGTGTGTGGGATTTAAAAAGACTGTCCTAAAATGATGATTCTTCTGACATCTTCTGAAGGAGGCATCTGAATTAAATGAACAAATGCCCATGGCTAGTCAGGCATGGCTTTATTTGCCTGAATGTAACCATGAAGACTTAAAAACTACAAAAGTCATGGACATTCAGAAGCCATGTAGCTGAAAAACTTGATGTCCTTAACAGGTCATTTCCATATATCTCAAGAGCCTCCATTACAAGGAGGTTTAAAGTATCACTCAGTGAAAACTCTAACATTGTTGGGTTTTTCTTGCAGTTTTTACTGAATTGTTTGTCTGAGTGATCTTTTTATCCTTTGGTTTGGTTGATTCCAAAAGACTAGCAGCAGATAAACATTGTAGACTTATCAGACTATTCTGGATAAGCTCTTAGAACAGCTAACACAACCCCACCCCTGACAACCTGATGGGCCTAGCCAGAACACAGTGTAACAGATGCTCTTTGAAATATGACAGACCCAGGTTGCATAGGTCTATAAAGGTAAAAATAAGGATCTAAGTGCAGATCTGAAAGTAGCTGGCATCCAGAGTAGATCCTGCAGCAGGTGAGTGATGCAACATTATTTGGAGCAATCAGTCAACAATATCGCTGTGAAATTCTTTCCCCTCTGCAGTCACATCTGGTCTCCATCAGAGATCTTGATGTATAGAGCATTGAAGAAGTTCATGTTAGAGGATGCTACCCGAATACAATAAACTGAGAATCAGTATTAACCGTATCCAGAACTGTATACAAAGTTATCACTGAAATGTCACTAAAGACATTAGGAAGTGTTAAGTCTGCAGATTTAAATGCTACCTCATTCATCAGTACAGTGTTACTGTTACTATAATTAATTGCTTTTAATATTTTACTGAGTAACACTAGAATATTAATGAGTGATAGTAAACAACAGGCCAGTTATTTTGTTGTCTGAAGGGAAGATACATCTCAAAAATCTCCTACAGCTTTCTTCTCTGTCCCCCACTTCCCCCTGTAATACTTCACTCTTGAAATGTATTGATAAATGTATTACTAAAAGTGTGCTGTGGAAGGAAAACTAACTACTGTAAAAATATAGCACCCTTGCAATAGTTGATAACGCTTAATCGTTGCTCTTTTTGTACTAAATAGCACACTTGTTATTCAAAATGTTATACTGCCTGTAACTGTTAAAGATGCAGAACTATTTCTCTCATTTCATCATTGAAAGTATACTACAGAATATCGGGGGTGGAGACAATAAGAACAGATGAGTTAGAGGGGAATTTTTAACATTTGGACCTACAGACTTCAGTATTCAGCACTCTGCATTTTTTTTTGACTGAAATCTAAGTATTTGATCAGAGGGAGACATTTAAGAATGAAACTTTATCTATATTGTACTCATAAAAGTAAATGTAAATTAATTATAAGAGGTGAACATGTATTACCATATGAAAATAAAGCATTAAATAAGACCTGGATTGTGCCTGCAAATGGTCTATAGTGATCAGTGTAGTACCTCAGTAATCAAACTAAAATATGTAAAAATAAATAAATTCATTTATCTTGGTTAAATAATTATTATTTATCACAGTATTTAAAGATGAAGAAAAAGTGTAGATTATTACATAAAATTTCCTTTACGGTATTCTTTTCAATCAAAGATGGCATCAAATTTATTTTTTATTTATTTATTTTACATTTGTTAACTGGGTTAGTCTAGCTGAGCTTTTGGCTCATTTTCAGCAAAGAACCGGGGAGAAAAGCTCCTTTGGACTAGAAAACAATTTATTACATTTTAGTAACATAGTAGTAACAATCAGCTATAGGATCTTACAAGCAGAGACCTGGAGAGAAAAAAAAGCTCCTCAGGCAATTCAGTTATACAGAGTATTAACAATTGGCAGACAAGTATGTGAGTTGTTACAAACAAGGTTTTAAACAATTAGCAGAAGAAAAAGTCTTCTTCTTCTTTCGGCTTTTCCCGGTTAGGGGTCGCCACAGTGGATCATCTGTCCGCTCATGATTGGCAGTGAAGTTTTACAGTGTCGAGTTGCCAGCGTGGGGCCCAACCTTACACAGAAGGCACACACACACATACGCACTCACACCTAGGGCCAATTTAGAGTGTCCAAATCCACCTGTAGCATGTCTTTGGGATGTGGGAGGAAACCGGAGCACCCGGAGGAAACTCACGCGACCACAGGGAGGACATGCAGACTCTGCACAGAAGGCACTCCAGCCAAGGATCAAACTGGAGAACCTCTTGCTGTGAGGTGACAATGCTACCCACTGCACCACCATGGGCACCCTTAGCAGAAGAAAAAGTAACTAGTTACAATATTATTTTAGCTGCAGATGACTTTAGGTCAGAAGTACTTATAATCTGTGGAAATCAAATGGAGCTGAAAATATTTTGTGTTTAGCACAATGGACATTAAATTTCTATAAATTATTTGTTTCTTGTTATTTGCACCTGGACTATTCTGCCAACTGTCACTTGTGATTGGCCTTCCAGACTTTGCTGTTTCCTATACCAATGAGTCTTCTGAAGATATAACATCTCTGCTTAGTAGCTGTTGAATGGCTTCTTCAGGATTATCACATTTAAGGTTCTGGTTTTTGGGTGATTTTTATTTTAGCTAGGTATACAGTTTAAACATTGGTACTCTTCTAGTTTAGAAATCTCTCATATGGGCCAACACTGTTTTCTTGTAGGTAGGACTTTTCCTGAAAAAAATATCATATCTTATGGTCTTCTTTTCCCACATACTAAATGAATGATGCCAAGCTGTTCTCAAGACCATTATTTTATCTTGACTTCTTAAATATATAGACATCTACAGGTGGGGAGGAGATCTAAATATCTACATGCTCTTTTATTGACAAAGGATATTGTTTTGGGAGAGAGACAAATTTGTTTTTTTTCCCACTTTTTCTCCCCCTGTGTCAGCTTTCACTCCTGTCTCACCTAATTGGACTGTTCCTTCACCTTTCATCTGAGGTGGTAAGATACAACTGAGAGGATCTGTCATTCAGTCACCCATGAGAAGTTTTCTTATTTGTACAACTAAACCTACAGCACATGCCCAATGAAATGCTTCGGGACTTAGTTTGCCAAGCATGTTGGTTAGGGCATGCTGTACCATCAAAAATGTATTGCTTCCCTGGGAACCAGGACTACCATGTGGTTTCAAGTCTAGACATCTACCATGGAAGTGAATGTCCTATTCTCTCTTTCGAATAAGGGAAAAGTGACAATGCTGCATCACTCCTCTTTCTCGTTCAAGTTCCAGCAGGTACTTGTGCGACTAATCAAACTCAGATCACCAGAGTTGCTGTGATGAAAGAAGGTACTACCAGCACGGCTAGCTGGAATTTTGTAAATAATTATATGTCATTTGTGAATATCAAACTAATTTATATCAGATGCTTGTGCTACAAATGTATTAGAACTGTATGTCATATGTATATCAAACTGCTCTGTACAGATGTTTGTGTTGAAAAGGTATTTGCAAAGTGCTTGTTTAAAACATATCCACAGTGTGCCCTACTGGAAGAGAACAGAAATGTACATGTACTATTGTAACTTTTTAAATGTATATATGTTAACAATGGAAACTGAAATACAGGAGGTTACCCTAAGTCCAGCAAACTTTAGAAAAATATCTGGAATTAAGTTACTTTATAGGTTATGCCATAAAGATGTTTCAGTGCAGCCAAAGACCCAAAGTTGTACTAGGGAGCTTTCTGTATTGTCTTTAGGTTGAAATAATTGCTACTTTGGGAGCATGAAGGAATGTAATTGTTTTATGACTTCAAGCATCTGCCATTGATCTGAGCAAAGGCCCTCGCATGAGTATTTTTACAAGTAGATGTTAAATGCTGCCAGCTGCCAGCAATGGGGTTTTTTGGTTTAGAACTGGACGTCAGATGACCAGAAATGATGTCATTATGCAAGCTATCCCAAAAGTAATATTTTAGATATTATTTTGGAGAAGTCTCTCAGTGAGACAGAGCATTCTGCATTCTGCCTTAGACCTGACAACAATAAGAACCATTCATCACATCTGCCTTGCTCTAATAGTAAGTTACTAGGGAATAGTATAATTCTCTTAGATTCAGTCAGGAATATAGTGAAGCTTAGTTTAGATGTTTTTCTTTATTTGTGTGAGCCTGTACTGAAATGTTATTTTAAATATTTCCTATAATTTTGAACTCTGATGTCACTGTGAATATTTATTTAGTATTGTTTTGTTCTTTCATTATTATTAAATATATTTAAACCTTTCATTGTGGTTGTTCTGTGTCGAGATATTTAAGTTTTGAGAGTAATTGCATATTTATTTGGTGACACTGTGTGGGCCACTCCTAATAGCCTTGGTCTTGGTCAAACTACCACTTGTGTTAATATTAATATTACTCAGTAATATTGGGCACCCTTTGTTAAGGGCCTTAAAGTAGCAGATAAGGAGTGACTGGTATGAGTGATAATTATCTTATAGTCTGGGCAGAAAGGGGCATAGCTAGTAAACTTGTGCCAGCCATTCCCAGGTGTGTGTGTGTGTGTGTGTGTGTGTGTGTGTGTGTGTGTAAATCAAACTTCAAAGAGTATGTCTGTCAGCTACCTGGGCAGGGACATGAAGCACTGGTTGGACAGGGAGTGCGCTGGAGATCTTGGCTTGGTCACTCAGCTGAGATTTCAACTCTATAGCTGTGCCAGTGGGCAGTCTTACTGGGGATTTGGAGAAAGAGTAAGAAACCAGCCCCAGACTGACTGTGGTCTCTGTGTGCCCTTAAGGGAAATTGCACTTGATGCAGAGAGCTGCATCTGGAAATACTGTGTGTGTACCTGTTATCCTCTCAGTGAACGTCTCCCCACTGTTGACATTGATGAGACTGAGGCTCCTTGATTACTGATTGGCAGTGGTGGTTCATCACAGTTGTATTCAGGGTTTTATTCTTCTGCACTAATGGTCTCAACCTCATGGCCCATAGGCCAGATATGGCCCTTTAATACATTTAATTTGTCCTGTGAAATTTTGCCTCCACTTTTTGTAAAAGAAATCACATTGATAAATGTTTGTTCTTATGGCTTGGATTGCTTGCAGGAGATTTCTGTCTTTCTCTCTCTCTCTCTTACATTAGCTTGACTATAGAGCCAGTGAGGGGGACTTCCTGGAGCTCAAAACAGCCCAATGGCACATGCATAGATTCTAAATGCTTCTGCTAGTGATTTGTGTGAGGTTCATTAAATAGCAGTACTGACCAGGCTAGTGTAAAAATAGGGCCCGCAATCAGAATATCTTCATAATTCATATAGTGCAGGTCCATCATGATGGGGTTACCAGTGGTGTTTCGAGATCTCTGTACTGGGACCACTTCTTTTTGACCTACTAAGTTTCAGCAGAAAGCTTTTCTGCTTGCTTTCTTCCTACAGATAATGTATATACTAATAATGAGCATTTTTAATATTTAATGTTAATTTTCTGGAAGATAATCAGTATTAATATGTTATTGGCTGTCAACAGGATATTGTCAGACTATCCTCACAGACCTTCTCTTTCCCCTCTCTTTTTGCTGTGCTCTTTTCTCTTTGAAGTGATAGCTTTTGTGTGTGTGTGTGTGTGTGTGTGTGTGTGTGTGTGTGTGTGTGTGTGTGTGTGAATTATGGTTACCACTTGTCCTGCTTTATGCAGGACAGTCCTTATTTGGGCAGTTGTGTCCTGTAGAAAAAAAAATGAAAAATGGCAAATGTCCTAAGATTTTAGAACAAACATATTTCATATGTTTATTCTTTATTTATTTTAAAAAGATAAACAAAAAATAGCTGTTGAAGGCACAAACCCCAAAAGATGCTGTATTGTTTAAGAACGTCTTTATTAAGTGCTTTTCGTCCAGATAGTGCTTGAATTTCATCAGATACATTCTAATTCAAAATAGTTAATGGCTATGTCATGTGATCACACTGTGCAAATTTGCTTTTTTATTTTATTCTTTGCTAAATTACTTTTTTTTCTTTAGAATGACTGATTGACTTTTTTGATCACCAGTGGTCTGGTCCTTAGCACACTGGTCTCATTCTCATCCATTCTTTGAGCCATAAACTTCTGAAATTCCATCCTTGGTTCTGTGGTGTAGAGGAATAAAGGAGAACCTACTGTTTGTCAGCAGCTACTTGACTGATGCTCAGAACATCAACGCTGGAAGTCTCTTGGAGAAGAACAAGAAGCTGTATTTTGCATTTTTATAGCATCTTCCCTCTTCTCTGAATTTGAGAGATGTTGGAATTGGTGTATGTACATGCATGCATGCATGTGTATGTTTGTACAGGTTTAGCTGATAATATCGAAAGCCAACTTTGTCGAAGACAGATTTATTGAGATACCATCCATGAAAACCCACATTGACAGACTGGATGAACAAAATCCTTCTCAGGGTAAGAAACCTGCTGGCAGTGAAGGTGAACATTGCCTTTTCCCAAACTGTAGTGTGATCTCGGAGTTGTTATATTTAATTGGGGTGGAGGGTGCAGCCCCCCACACCTCAACTGGATCAATACTAAAATTCATATACTATGGGTATGTTTTACTCCAAACCTAATGTTGGGACTTGTGTTCTATTATTGTCCATATATTTGATTGGTTGCATGTTAACATATCTTGTTCAAATACCATTGTTGGTGGCCTGTTGTCGTCAATGTTACTGGCATGCTGTTATGATGCATACTGTTATTCCATTTATGCATGTGGTCATTTTGCTATGCAACTGTTTCAAATCTGTTTTATGGGGTTAATTAGAACACCCATGCATGCTGTTATAACTAATCTGGAAATGTGTTGTTCATGACTAACCAACATATTCTTTAAAACCTCAACACCATAGGACATTTGGGAAGGCAGATCTCGGCAGATCCACCTGTCCCAACTCATCTGGCCATGGCATCGGGTCCCAGGGCATCTGGGACCCAACCTGGGCCTTCCTTGATCGCTGGCCCTGCACCACCTTTGGGTGGAAATGCCTCAGGGGACAGGGGCCCATCCCCCCCTGGGAGCAGGCACGGACAGGAGCCTGTCACCCACAGTCAGGTCCAGGGTTTGGTGAGCAGTGCCATCTGATCAGAGTTGGCTGGGCAACTGTTCCAGATTGAGGGCTGCCTGTCACACCTTGAGGGGCAGGCCATCCCTCCTGTCCAGCACCCAGCACAGCCACCTTTTGGGGCTGTGAAGGAGCAGTGGTGAATGCCCATGGATGGGGACCTCAGTCCCACTGTATCCATTTTGGGGCTCATGGGCTTCGGATTCCCAACCACCAACCCCGTCAAATGTGTTTAACCCCCTCATTTGTCATATACCAACCCTGTCTTGTCTGTCTGCAAATTCAATCTATCCCACACAACCTACCTCCCCAAACATGCCTACAACCCTTCCCCAACATCCCACTCTCACTTTAAAAAAAAAAGGGCATCTGTTCTGCAAAAAAAAAAAAAAAAATTGCCCCATACATAGCTCTACATTTCACCCCCATGTACAGTGAAACTAATCAATCAACATCTGATGACTCTGCAAATGTCTGTTTCCAACATCCCACCCTGTGGGGTGTGAGGCTGTAAATTCCAAATTCTATACATGTAATTCACAGCTGTTGCTGCCGAAGAAATGTAGAGCTATGGTCCTTTCCTACTTCCGTCCTGCACATCCCTAGCTGCTTTTCATAATGTTTTACCCTCTGCTTGCCCCCATTTCACCACTTTCTTCTCACCCTTTTTTCTTTTCTTTAAAGAAAATTAGCTCGGGTGTAAGTGGGAGTAAACAGTATTAAGTGAAGCTAAGAGGGTTTATTTAACCGTCTCTTTGCAATGCTTAGCACCTTGCAAAACCATGTAAACTTGCTTACAACTGCTTAAAAGTGCCTTAATCACTCTGTCTCCATCAGCTCTTGTTCTGCCCAGCAACAAAATAATCAGGCCTGCCAACTCTCAAACCCAGGATGCTGTGTACTACAATCCCAGCACCATACCACTGCACCATCTGAGGTATGGGAATCTGTAATGCTTTTACAAACATATAATTCATTCTGCTCATTTAACATTAATGAAAAAAGTAATCACCTCCTAGTGTGGAATCCAGGACCCTGTGCACAACAATCACAGCATCATACTGCTACATCAACCGAACTGTAGGAATATGTAATGTTTTTACA